>NC_053437.1:48466409-48701003 GCF_007990345.1 Gossypium hirsutum
GATATTTTATTTAGACATTATGAAATTTTCAAATTTTAGTTAGAAATTTTTTAATTGACTGATGTAGTACTTAAAAGTAATGAATTTTAATAGTTTTAGTAATCGATTTTATCATAAAAATTTTTAAATGTATAATTATAGTAAAGTAAGTTAAAATGTAATTTTGATGTTATAAAATAAAAAAATTGAAGGTTGTTTTTCTTAATTTTATAAAATTGAAATGATTGTTTATTTTTATCTTAACGTATTTAATATAAAAAATAACAAAAATAATTTATAACATTGAATTAAATATATATATATATATATTAGTGTTAAATCGTTACAAAAGTCATGTGTACAATAAATCATCGACAATAGAGACTAAATATTAATAAAATAAAATTTGACAAATATAAAAATTAGTGATCAAATTATGAATTTTCTAAATTTGATAATTAAGTAAAACTTATTAATAAGAAGCTAAGTTATCAAAACTATAATTTATTTACTTTTAATTTAAAAATTATAATAGCAAGTGGATAAAATTACGTGATATATTCTAAAATGTGATAATGTCACGTGTCATCTAACAAGCATCATGATACTATTATGCTTTCTAATTGTTAATCTTTAACGATTAAGTCACCAAGACTTTTATGACTTTAATATTAACCCTCAAATCGGTTTTTTTAGTAGTTGAGTGGTAAATTCCAGACTCCTTAAATAATTTATTCACAACATATGATAAACTTCTTGATTAAAAATAAATAATTATAAAATAATAATATATAATAAATAACAAATTAAATTATTAATAAACAATAGTAAATGATTCATAACATAACAGTGAGTAATAAAATTATAGTAAAAATGCTACAATTGTACATTATAGATATTTGATAGTATAGAAATAAATTATTGATTACACTTTGTAATTTTTATAATACAAATGTAGTTACATTTTAAGGTATGTAATGCAATATTCAATAGGTTAATTCATTGAATTACATGTATTTAGATTGAAAAGTTTTATTAATGTGACCACTATTTTCTTCTTTTAGATGTTATAAAGTTCAAATAAATTTATTTGTTTAAAATTTATACATTTATATATTTTGTTAGGCTCAGAAATATTAAGAGGAGGAGTGAATTGATATTTTAAATTAACCTGCATGTCAACATAGTAGCTTATATGGCATTCCACATAAGTACACAACATCATAGATGACGTCATCTATTTAACAATTTTTTTTCATTCTTTTTCCATTTCTTTCTTCTTCTCTCTTTTTCTCCTCCCCTCTATTATGTTGGAAGAATCAATCTCGACTGTACATTTTTCTTCCCTTTAGGCTTCCATTTTTAGCTGGTTTACCCCTATTGTTTTATTTGTCTTCCTTAACATTACCATTGGTACTATAATTTCTCTTCCACCTTCTCTTCCAACAACTCTGGTGCCGCTGCTTTTGGTGGTATTGGTGACAGCCCATCACTCCATAAAGGAGATGAAACAAACGACCCTAGACTCCTTCCATCCCCATCTATTTTACAAAGGCTCAAATCCTTCAACTTGTACTCTTACAAATCCCAACAACTTTTTTACTTCCACCACCACCACTACTGAAATCCTAGATTTTGGCATTGATTTCCATATCTCTTTTCAACAACAAACTACTGAAACTGAAACCACACCTGAACCAGTCCCAACCCACCTTGATAGATCTCTTTCTGTTTTGCAAATGCTTAAGTTTGTAACCGTCCTTGGCTCACAAATAACCATGATTATTTCAAGAAGAGTTAATATTTTGTGGGGGTATTTAGATCTAGGTATTTTAGGATATTCTTTTTTTTATATATATTTTGTTAATCATCTTGAAAGTAAAATTGCCATTTTTTTGCATTGTTCTTGCTGGTGATAGAAACAGATCTATTGGAGGAACTCAGAAGAGGGTTAGATGTGAACTGTCTACAGTTGGTGGTGATGGCAGATGAAACTGAGGAAAAGGCAACTGTGTCATCTCCTAACAATGCTCTGTTGATGGATTTTGGGATTAGAAATGAAAGTAGAATAGGAAAAATGGAAAGAAAATGAAAAAAATAATTCTATTAAATAAATGATGTCATTTATGACATCGTGCGCATATGTGGCATGCTAGTTTGATTAATGGTCAACACATGTTGACCATTAAAATTGGACCAATTTTTGAAAATATCGTAACATTGAGGGTGTCAATAAAAAATGTTAAGGGCTCAAACCCAAAAATCCCCAAACATTTAGGGTTTTTTTTTACAATTTTGACTTTGGAAAATTAAGTGGGACAGAGAACCAATAAGCTGAGAAGTAGACCCCAAGGTGCTTTACCATGTGACGCAGAAAATCTGAGAAATGCAAGTAAAGAACATTGCAAAGTCGTCACCTTGAGAAGTGAGAAGACATTGGAGTCCAAGGAGTTTGAAGCTGAAAATGAACCCTCTGTTATTCAAAATAGAGAGAAAATTCAACTCAATGATGAAATCCTTGCATTACAAAAGTTTGTTCTTGCGACCTCTGTTGAAATAATATCGCGACAAAGTAGTCCTGAGAAGTCAACATCGAAGACTAAGGTTGCAGTTGTACTGCAACAGAGTGGTCTAAACAAATTTAAAATCCCACAACCTTCATATCCTTAACGATTCCTGAAGTAGAAGCAAGAGGTTCAATTTAAGAAGTTCTTGGATATGTTGAAACAGTTACATATCAACATTCCAATTGTAGAAGCTCTTGAGCAGACGTTGAATTACATGAAATTCATGAAGGACACTCTCTCTAAAAGAAAAAGGTTGGATGAATTTGAGACGGCCGCTTTGACAAAGGAATGCAGTGCATTTATGCAAACCAAGTTGCTTTCGAAAATGAAAAAACTAAGGAGTTTCAACATACCATGCAACATTGGAGGCTTCTATCATGGAATGACTCTACGCGATTTTGGAAGCGAGTATCAATTTGATGTTCGTGTCTATGTTTAGGTGATTGGGTATTGGTAAGGTCAGACCGACGATGGTTACACTTCAATTAGCAAACATGTCATTGGCACATCCTGAAGGGAAGATCAAAGACGTATTGGTATGTGTGGATAAATTTATATTTCCAACTAATTTTATTGTATTGGATTTTGATACAGATAAAGAAGTACCAATTATTTGTTTAAGAGTTATATATTTATATATATAATTATATTTATAATACTGACTGCCGCCAGATGTGCGAACGTCTGGACTGGAAATACTGCAGCAAATAAATACACGATTAAACAGCGGTGCGCGCAAGTATACAAGTCAATTTGTAATATAGAAGAATGTACAACGAAACACTCCGAAAAGTATTCCAAAGATCGTACCCAAGGAGGTTGAATCAAATTAATTTTCTACACTAATAGGGCTAAATAATACTAATTTAAAATTATATTATGAACAACCAAATTAAAATTGATAAACCAAATTAACATAAATTATCTAAAATGAAAATAACCAGTTAACAATTGAAATTACTTCCAATAAAACAAGCAGGAGATTAACTCACTTTGGTGTTCCTAATTAACTTCAGAACTCGATTTTTATCGAGTTAGCTATTAATTAATAGGTTATTACCTCTTGACCTCTAACTAATTAACTAATCGACCAATACACGCTTACCTCTCGGCCTCACTTTCTTGACTAGGATAAATTATGATTTTCTCAGTAAACTTATCTCTCGATCTCGTTTATCCTAAATTACTTCCTAGGGTAATCACTTTTTGGGGTTTAACCGCACATAATTTAAACCAACTAACTCGGATTTAAACCCTAATTTATTCACTAATTAGTCACACATTCGTTTGTTAATCTCCCTAAAGAAATTAGTCACTCATGGATCTAAATGCAATAATCCCTAAACTCACATTTAATATACAAAACAGTAAATTAAATAAAAGAAGGAAATAAGAAAATAAATCCATTTTGGTATCAATTTGTGCGTGAAAGTGGGATTTTCTTTAACATTTGCAACGATAACTTCAATTGCAATTGGAATCCAAAAAATAAGAAAATAAATCCATTTTAGTATCAATTTGTGCGCGAAAGTGGGATTTTCTTTAACATTTGCAACGATAACTTCAATTGCAATTGGAATCCAAAAATAAATAAAGAAGAACTATGAAATTGAAAGCTTGGATCGAATTCGAATCCAAGTTAAACAAGAACAAAAATTGTTTTAAGGACTAAATTGAAAGAAAATGATAACTAAAGTAAAAACCTAAATTTAATAAGTGGCTCACTTGGCCAAGGCTCCCAAAATGAGGCTAAACATGTCTATTTATAGAGTTTATGCTCTGACCAAATTAGAGTTGCTTAACAATCCAAAAACCTAATTACATTTTATTGTGTGGACTAAACTACCCATAATTAAAATTTCTAATAGTCACTCAATGGGCTTAGATGTCTACATATAGTTTGAAGATCATCTCTTAGCTTCAAAAATCACTTTGAATCACTTGATTTCGAGTTCGGGAGCTCAAGTTATGACCATTTTAGTGAAGATTGCGCGAGCAAAACTTCTGGACGAGATTATGACGAAAATTATAAATTTCAAGCTTTTAATTCGAGTTTAAATCATATTTGGTTCAGTTTTTAGGCTTAATTTTTATTATATATGAGCCCAATATTGTATTTTTTTAGGTTTTATTATTTTATTATTTATTTTTTCTGAATTTTGGATATTATTTAAGTATTTCAAGTTGTTTAGGAGTTTTTCTTTCTTAGTCAAACAAGAAAAATTAATTTAAAACTATTTATTGTTTTAATTAATTAGAATTTTAGTATACTGTAGAGTTTTATTTGGAAGTACTTAGCTAACCTATATAAAGACTTCTTGATTGTTCATTAAGTAGACAATTTTTTTTATTAATAAAGTTTTTAACTCTATGAGTTAAGTTAATTTCTTTGTGCAATATTTTCTTCTCGATTTTCTTTAAGGGGTAATGGGAATTCATTCTTCACCCTTCAATTTGCCAAGTATTATTTCTTAAAAAGCTGATTAGAACCATTAATTGAGTTTGTTGGGATTTATATCTCAAATGGTTCAATGAGACATTTATCATTTTATCCATCATATCCATCGATTTATCATTCCATCTTCCACTTTATTTTTTTAATTTATATTTCTTATTTATTTATAATTTTTTATTTGTTCTTTGTTCTCAAATTTCTTATGGGTTAATTTATTAATTTGGGAAAAAATTAGATGTTGGCGTGATCCTTGGACTCCAAACATGGGACCTTTGGTTTGCTTAATTCCCGGACATTCTAATATGGATATGGATTGCATGCCAAGTGATATGGTCTCAGGGAATGGTGAGTGGAATATTGACCTCTTTTATCTTTGGCTACCAGAAGACATAATCAGAAGAATTGCAGGGATTCCGCCTACCCACTCGATTGCAGGAGTTGAGAGGATTATATGGGGGATAACTTGACAAGTTGCTTCTCAAACAAGAATCCTTACAGGAAATTACGGGAAGGAACATTGAATCAGAAAGAATCAAGATGGCACATCCCCTAAAAATTTCAAGGACCCCAACGGGTCAGGTTCTTCACCTGGCTTGTTCTTAAACCACTAATAGCATAGAAATAAATTGTTACATACCATATTTTTGTAAAATAAAATGTAATTATACTTTAAATTTTATAATACGATCATTATGGGTTAATTTATTAATTTGTGTATTTTAAAATTAACTTTTTTTTATATAGATGTTAATTTATAATTAGTTTCCATCATATATATACGTTTTTATTTTTAATTAGTAAAATTATTAGTAAAAATTTGCATAAATGATTGATAGCTATTAGCAAATTTAATATTTTAAAGATAAATAATTATAAATTAATAATATATTTTGTTTAACATATAGAAAATGATAATATTTTGTAATCAAATAATAATAAAGAGGTAAACACTCCATAACTTAGTAATAAATAATTTATAACACACCGGTAAAAAATATTATGGACAAAAAAATAAATAATAAATATAATATAAAACTAAATAGTTAATAAGAATATAGTAATAAACTTTATCATTATAATTATAAAAATCTATATAATTTATTGATTAAGTAGAAAGTGTATATATTTTTATAAATATTACCTAATTGAAAATGAATTCTAACTTAATGTCTAATTGTAAATACATTATTTTAATTAATAAAATATTATAAATTCCACATTTTGAATAATTCACGTAGATAAAATTTTTAAAATAAAGAAATATTAAATATGTTTTTCTATTAATATTAAATTTTAATTGTTATGCCATGTTTTATTTATATTTTGGATTTAAATGTATAGTTTTATATTAATATTATATAATCAAAATGATTTTAATTATATTTCAATAAAAAATATTGAATTAAATTACATACTATAATTTGATAATATCTAGTACCACGGGAGAATAAAATAAATACATACATAGAGAGAGAGTGAGAGAGAGAGAGAGAGAGAGAGAGAGAGAGATCTCACCAGAAATGGGTCACCAGGCATCACGCCGTAAAGGTGGTTTTGGAAGACTTAAGGCTTAAAATGGATTTGAAGGTGTTGAATACCATGCAAAGCCTTTGTCAAATCAATAGCCTCTTGCTTCAAACCTCATTTTCGCTCTCAGATCGACCTTAGACTTTACCACCTTATTATATAGGAACTTCATTTCTTTCTTTCTCCTTTGTTTTTCTATAATGTTTGCTAAAGCTATCTCAATGCTGTAAATTTTTCTACACATTGAAACTAATCTATATATGTAAAGTCAACAGGTTTATCCACGAATTGGAGAAAAAAGACAACTAGTGAACTAATTGACAAGTAAATTAAGAATCACACACAACCTCATATCTATATGCACAAATAGAAAGTGTTTCAAAGCTTTCTAGTTGGATTTTCCTATAGGAGAAGCAAAGTAGCAATCAGCAATGTCAAGTCAAGCTAAGAGTAATTTGGGTTTTATATATGTATGGGTATGCTTCAAGTTCAACCCTTGCTAACTTGTAAATGAGGAAGATGCATGAGCTTCATACCTTCAAATGGCTTTAACCATGGCGTAGAACCCATCATACAAATGTTAAAGTGATGGGTCACAACCATTCTAAAATTTGATAGTAGGATGGTCCCTTTGTTTGGATGTCTAGGTTATAGACTTATAGTTTGATTTGCACGATATTATTACATCAAAATCTGCCTAAAGCTTAATCAAATCCTGTTTACAGTCATCAGATTTGAACAACCATGTATCCTCAATCAAAAGACTAGGACTTCAAATCTAAAATAATTCATTCATGAATGCGCCATAAGCTATTAATCTTTATAGAATTCACTTAAGATGCCGAAAGGCAAAAGCATGAACAAAAGACCTCAAGTTGAAGTATACTGAAACCTCGCGTTCCTTCCCTGATTCAGATGGTAAATGGTAACATTAGAGATTACTATTAGCAAGCTAGACTTTGGAGGTGCATGAAAGGTGAGTACTTGAACCAATCATATGGTAGTTTGACATGTTTCCTTTAGTTGCTAACTTGCACTGAACCTTACAGTCATCCAGCGAAGCAACCGTAGTAGCTAACGGAAATCACAAGGTTATACACACCTACCAATACCACGCATGCCTATTCAAAGTTCAAACCTAAAAAGAAAAAAGTACCTAGATCATATATGCAGGTTCCCATAGGAATATGTGAAGATCAAAAGGGTAACCAAGCAAAGATGGAATTGGAATAGATATATGGGTTCAGTATGAGTATGTTATTTCAACTATGTGTTGATTAAACCCTGTTATAAAGATGTGTTCAAGGTCGAACAGACAACGAAAGAAAGGATTAACCCGCAAAAGGCTGCTCACTTGACAAGCATGGCATGGAAATCACTCACCAGTTAGTGATTGAAGAAAATCTCCAATTTGCTAGTTAACTCCAGGAATCTCTGTCTGCATAAAACAATGGAAGAAAAAAATTGGAAAGAAAAGAAAAGGAAAATAAGGAAGCATGAAGCTGTGCAACTGCACCGAAAGGGAGTTTGATATGATGTGTTAGAGCGTAAAGGTGAGCTTGATTTATAGAAATGAACGAGATAAGGTAACGAAGTTATGGTAACTGGGATTAGTGTTGTCCCTTTATGAGCAATTTGGTACTCTCTGGACACGTGAGGAGCTTTGACTCGTGGGTGACACATTACGTATTGGAGGGGAAGGGTGTGCATGTGCATTTTCCTGGTAACAACCATCGATCGCGATTGATTTAATTAAGAATTAAGAGAAGAGAGAGAGAGAGAGAGAGAGAAGAAGAAGAAGAAGAAAGCAAAGCAAAGGGTTGGTTTTTGACATCAATCCTCAAGAGCTGAGTAGGAATCAAAAAGGAGAGGTTAGCTAAGAAAGCTAACCTCACATGATCCCCCACTCTCATCTACCATCCCCAAGCACTTCCTGTAACACAACTGTCCCTTTTAATTAATTATTCTCTCTTTCTTTTTCTTTTTCTTTTTCTTTTTCTTTTTTCTTTTTTTTTATATTAACAATTTACCATTTTCAACTATTTCTTGCTTCTGATTTCCATGCTACCATATAATATAAGGCTATTAGTATTTGCTAATAAAAAATTCTTTAAGGACTATTTATGTTCAGTCAGGTTTTTCTTTTTTAGATTTTATAATTAAATAAATATAAAGTACTCTAAATATAATAAAAACAACCTACATATAATTAAATTAAAGACTCAAACATGACATTTATGTAAGATAAAATTTAACCTGGACACGTAAGAATAGAGGGACTCGGCCTATAGCAACAATGCCAAGGCCTCAATCACGATGAATTCTGTTCTAAGTTAACAGAAAAATTTAAAAACTAAAACTTCATTTAAAAATAAGATTAAAAATAGTGAAATTAATTATTCTGTTAATAAGATTAAAATTGTCTACAAAATATGTATCTGAATTTATACATGATTGTCATGGGGAGGTGCTAATAAAAATTATCATTACAAATATTAGATTAAAAATTTTATAAAATGCGAAGAATTAATTACTAAACTTGTTCAAGTAAATACGTTGAAAAACTAAAAATATTATATATTATTATTATTTATTTGATGTCAATGAAATTATTAAAAATATGTCAAATTGTTTTTTATTAATAGAAAAATATATATCATAACATTTTTGTCTTTATTTTCATATTAATGTAATTTTAATTATTATCTATTCAAATAATTATTTACATAAATCCAATTGTATATATATATTGTATTTATCACTTGGGTCTCGAATAAAAATGAAAAACAAATATTAGTAAGGTTGTTTATGAAACTTTGGATGGAAATGGAAAAATAAAAGTAAATAGAATAATTATTCAATAAATAAAATCATAAAAGTAAGTTTATAAGAGCCTAGCTGGTAATGGTAATGGGGGTTACAACCACCACTATTCATATGTTAGGGAGGCATTTTTAATAAATCTCACCTATCCAAACAAACTTATGGAGCAATTGTAGGTAAATTGACCTGAATACAATGAAATACTTGTACATTTACTTGAAAAAGTTAGAAATATCCTCAAAGGTGATGTAACGTATCTCACCCAGTCCAATCATCAGACTCAAGTTATAGGGAGATATCAAAATCGGCAAAACAGTTGTACACAACCAAGTACAAGCTGGGTTAGCTTCACATTTTGTGCATTTACTGAATGTTTACAATATATATATTCAACATACTTCTAGTAAATACAAAGACTTCTTATAATTTAGTAATTTAACTCTATACATTCAACTAAACAGTTATCACAAAGTTTAAAATGAGTTCTTCTAAAAAATACGATACGAGGGTTTAAACCTACTAAATGCCCTGATATCTATACATGTGACAAAAAAAGGTGTCAGGCTCACACTAGGCTTGAAAACTCTGGCTTAGTCTCTCTTATCGTCGCACAATAATTTAGATTACCTGAAATCAAAGGAGAGAATCTTGGTAACTTCATAAGGAGTTTAGTGATTTCAAAAATAAGCTACTTCCCTTTTTTTTCTAGCTAGCTTAAGAGCTTGCCACGAGTCGCACTTAGATAAAACTTGTGCATTCATATGGCGTACATGGAAATAAAGCATGTAAAATCTAGTTTTCGCAACTTATACTTGAGCTTGAATTTCACAATGATACAATACATAACGCATAAATGTTCCTTCCGCAGAAGACTACAACACTCATAAACTCTGTGTACAAACTTGTTGCGAGTAAACTTGGTAGATGACTCACCATGTGGTAGATACATTACGGATTCACTTAGCGAACAGTCCTGTGGACTTTTACATGTGGATTCATAAATGCCCTGACCACACGGTTGCCATACAACAACAGTCTATTACATGGTCTGACCACACGGTTGTGTAACTCCTCCACACGGCTTATAGCTTTTCACACGAGCATATGACACCTGTTTTATAGTTTTACCCAGAGTTTTGTGAATTGTTCAGTTTCGTGCCTATATAATCCCCGAATTGTTTTTAGAGATTTTATTCACTCGATTGGGTCCCTAATATTATGAACATGCTAGAATCTGTGAGTCGATGATTGAATTGCTATTGTACAATGATGATATGTGAATGTTACATGTCTACTGTCATTGTTTTTCTAATGAATTGATATTGTTATTCTTACCACTATATTACCGATTGCATGTTCAACATGCCTACTGTTACTGTTGAACCGAGAACATGTTAAGCATGTCTACTGTTACTGTTGAACTGAATACATGTTAAACATGTCTACTATTACTGTTGAACCCAATACATGTTAAGCATGTCTACTGCTACTGTTGAATTGAATACATGTTAAGCATGTCTACAATTTTTACATGATATTGTTACAAGCATGTCATACCACATTGCATGGGGTGAGATGATTGGAAGAAGGAAGTACTGATAGTTTAATAATCTGAAACACTAGTGGTTCATCCACAAATTACTGGTAGCTTGTTTGCAAACTTTATAAACTGAAAATACAGGTGGTTCATCCAAGAATTTTACTACTGGCAGTTTATCTGCAAATACTGGCGGTTCATCCACAAACTGGAGTGTTATGGTTGGAAGAGTTTTAGGGAACTCTTACTGAGGAGTGTAGCAGAGTATGGGTAGGAACTTTCTTTCTATTTATGCATTTCAATGACATTCATAAGTATGCTCGAATGAACTGTCGAATTCTGCTATGCTACATGTTTGCAATTGATCTGAGAATCGTATTTAGTATGTTTTGTTTATTGTTCTACATTGGTTTACTTGTGATCAGACTCACACTGAGCTTCTTAAGCTCACTCCCTTTTGTTTTACATCTTTGTAGATAACCCTCAAGGTTAGGACGCAGACTCGGCATCCAGAAGGTCTCGACTCAGAATTTTTTTTAAAATATCTTAGATTTATTATTTTTATTTTCTGTTATTTAGAGACTATATTGTTTTTTTTAAATTGTGACATCGGGCTTAGGTTTTTGGATTTATATAGCATGCACGACATTTTATTTGATTTAAATATGAATTTTATTAAAATTTTGCTAGATATCACTTTTCTGCTACATGTATAAGTGGATAAGGTTTAAAAAATATATAAATTGAAAATCACCTTTTTAAAAACCAATCATTGAGATCAATCGACTTTTGAAATTAAAATGTAATCTTTCTAGAAACACGTTAAGTTTTTTACAAAAGTTAAAACAAATATTTTAGACAACTATTTTTAAACTTCGATTGTTCTACTAAACCATTTCGGTGGACAATGTAATCTTCCGAATTCAGGCTTAACATCTGGGTCAAGTTGGGAAGGTTACAAATACACACTAAACAGTTTTCTAATTAGGTACCCAAGAATGTAGTTGGATTATATCTAGAATTTATTTATTTATTTATTTATTTATTTAACTCATAACTTTTCTTCAAAAGTGACCCCACACAACTTCTAATATCTTCGAGTGTGACAATTCTCCAACCCTTAAAGGAAATTTCGGCCTCCAAATTTTTTACTTACAAAAAGGATGGGGGTATTGTTCCCTCATGGAGTTCTCTCTTTCCCAAGCAACCTCTTCCACTTTATGGCTTTGCCAGAGAACCTTCACCAAGGAAAGTTTCTTGTTCCCAAGTTCCTTAAATTCCTTGGCCAAGATTTTCACAAGTTCCTCTTCATAGGATAGATTAGGTTCCACTTCTAGGTTTTCTAGTTGAACCACGTGATCTAGGTCTGAGTGATACTTGCTTAGCATGGAAACATGAAAGGCATTGTGGATTCAAGATAGTTCTGGCGGCAATGTCAATCGGTAAGCAACAGGCCCTACTAACTCTAAAATTTCGTAAGGCTAGATGAATCTCGAGCTTAACTTGCCCTTTAACCCTAAACAAATATTTTTTTCCATGGTGATACCGTAAGAAATACCTTGTCAACAATCTCGTGTCATATATCTTTTCTTTTTCGATCCACATGCACCTTTTGGCTATCTTGAGCTGTGCATAATTGGTTATGGATGAATTTGATCTTTTCCTCTGTATCACGAACCAAATCAAGCCCAATCACCTTACTTTCTCTTAGCTCTACCTAACATGCTGAATACTTACATTGTCTTCCATAAAGGGCTTCAAAAGGGGACATGCCTAAGTTAGATTGATAGTTGTTGTTTTGGGCCAACCAAAGGAAGGTATTTATCCCACCCCAAGCTGAAATCAATTACACAACCGTGAAGCATATCTTTCAGTACTTGTATTACTCTTTCCAACTAACCATCAATTTGGGGGTGGAAGGTTGTGCAAAAATGGAGTTTAGTTCCTAGGGACTCTTGTAATTACTTTCAAAATCTAGATGTGAACCTCGAATCCCTATCTAACACGATGGATGAAGGAATCCCATGGAGGCGTACTATCTCCGCGGTATGAAGTTATGCCAGTTTCTCCAAGGAATAATCCATACGGACGCAATAAAATGAGTTGATTTGGTGAATCTATCCACAACCACCCATACAGCATCTGTCCTCGAGGAAGTTAACGGTAAGCTAGAAACAAAATCCACAGAGATTTTCTCCCACTACTGTTTTGGTATTTCCAAAGGGTATAGAATTTTGAATGAAATTTAGTGTTCAACCTTGACTCGCTGACAAGTTAAAGATCAAGTAACAAATTTTGATATCTCCCTCTTCATTCTGGGCCACCAAAATAGTTCCCAAAAATCTCAATACATCTTAACACTTCTGGATAAAGTGTAAAGTATCTTTGATGAGCTTCCTTCAAAATTTCAAACCTAACGTTTCCACCTTCCAGAACATACAATCTCCCCATGTAGCGTAACTCACCATTACTGTCGAGACTAAAATTTATCGAGTCCTTCGAACCAACACGATTTATCCATTCTTTACACTTTTGATCTTCTATCTATAACTCAATAATCTATTGAAGATAAGTAGGTTGCACCTTCAATTCGGCCAAGAGAGATCCATCCTTTCCCAGATTAATTTGAGCCCTTAAAGATGCCAGAGTCACCATTGATTTGCTACTTAATGCATCGGTCACAACATTTTTTTCCTAGATGATATTTAATTTTTAGATCATAATCCTTCAACAGTTCCATCTAGCATCACTACCACAAGTTTTACTCATTCTGGGTAAGGAGGTACTTTAAACTCTTATGATCTGTGAAGATACGACACTTCTCACCATACAAGTAATGTATCCAAAATTTTAATGCTAGCACAACAGTAGCTAATTCGAGGTCATGGGTGGGTTAATTCCTTTCATGTGGTTTGAGTTGACTAGACGCATACATTATCACCTTCTTGCTCTGCATAAGTACACAACCAAGGCCAAGAATGATGCATCCATATATACCATATATTCGATCCTGGGTACAGGTTGCGATAAGATGGGGGCTTCAGTTAAAACAGTCTTCAATTTTTCAAAACTTCTCCGAAGATCCTCATGGATAAGTGGTGTCACATTAACTTAATATTTCCTCAAACAAAATTTTCCTTTTATTAAAAACAACATTTGTTCTACTTAACATAAATACCATAAATCAAATATCAATTTTTTCAAAACATTAAACACATTTTAAAAAAATACGAAAACATTTTCTTGATGCTCAGACCAAACAAATGCATAAAATAGACTTTAAGTTGTTCAAAAAACTTAAAAGCACAAACCTTTTGTAAATTAAAGGACAGAAATCTTGTTTAAAATCAAAGTCACAGTAAAACTTTTATCCATTATACATCCATTATTGAGGTCTTATATCACTTTCAAATCATTTCTAAAGTTTTATTACGAAGCAACTATGTTTAGACCTTATTCAAGGCTTTTTGGGGATACAAAAAACTCAATTTTTAAGCTCGGGGACATACATGTTTTACTGAAGCAATTTAGCTATTAACTTTAATGTCTCAAGACCAGAAGGTCCTAGTCTCGAGACTTGATGCAGGGGACCTCAAAATAGGTTCAAAAATACTTCAAAACGTCCCTAAACAAAGTTACACTTTTCAAAGAACTTAATGAATCCCTTAATACATTACTCATAATCTACGCATAGAACTTATGTACATGCCATTCTTGAGTTCGTGAATTGTACAAACTCTTATCCTCATCTTACTTAGATATAATCCTAGTATTTGGAAAAACTAAAATAAACTCTCTCTCTTTCTAAAGTAAAATAAACTCCCATCAGGAAGAGTAGATATCATCTTTATTTTGTTGTGACATCATCCAATTTCTCCCTCTTTTTTCATCAAATAACTACCAAATTACCACTACCTAGGGTAAGTTAAAAAATCATTAAGCAAGGCCATTTCTTAATCTTTAATTTGCTGGATAACTTGGATTCCAACTAGAAGTTTGGAGATGACTCAATTATGCAAGTGGAAGCAATAAAAAACCCTATCATCCATTGATTGGAAAATAATAGATAGCTTGCAGGATTAGCTATAGAGATCACTTCAAGAGTAGTTGTTGCAATCTCAATAGCATGTTCTTCTTCGCCTTCTTCAGGTTGATCCTTAAGAGCTATAGAAGCATGTTGCCTTCAAGCCATTTTGGAGAGAACTTTAACGAAGCACCAATTTTCTCAAGTTGCTCAATGGCTCAAAAAATTGTGAGATTCTTCTTCTAAAGGACTTGAAAAATCATGGATGGAAATGGATGCCTATTTTGTGTGCTTAGTGATTTCCTAGTATGTACCTATTTTGTGTGCTTAGTGATTTCCTCATAAATGATATGGCTAATATCAAACCTGACCATATCTACCACTTTCCGTATTAGTATAGTGGCCTTCTTACTTATCACATCTCTCTCACTATTTGACAACCAATTCCTTGTTACAATTGCAAATAAGGCACCATATGCGGTGCTTAGAGATAAGACATGTATTGCACCCTTCAAAGGTTAAGTTGGATGGATTTTTTTGTAATGATTATAACAGTGTTGTCCTCAGATTATTCAAATTCAACCATATTTAAACATAAATAGTTTAACTCTTTCCTGATTAGACCTGGACTGAATCATACCACACACTACCAAAAAAACTTTATGGTATAGCTAGATTTTTTTCATGATTGATACTACGCTGTATGTTAGCATAGAACTCGAGCACAACCTTTCTAACATGTGGATTAATAAAACTAACTGGCCTCATAAGCCCATTGTTCTCTAATAAAGTTTCTATACCATTCTCAGTAAACTAACTTCATATATATTCTACTCTTTAATAAAACTTTTCTTAAGCAAGGAAAGATACCTTTCAGAAAAAGTGGGAGTCAAGAAAGTATGGTCTTGTTTCTCCAGGAGAGTGGCTTATTCTTCTTTGGCTTTCATTGTAGCTTTTGTGAGCATAGAGGAAATGCTATCTTATTTCATCCTTTTTTTTCCTTTTTTGAGTTGTTATACGAACATTTGGACGTTTGGTTTTGGCCTTTCCCCTAAAAGCCGCTTTATCAGACAAATCAAATAAACTTTCTTCCTCTACTCTCAATCTCTTAAAAGTTCTTGGTTGGATGGGAGCCTTCCCTTTGTAAGTCTATTTTTTTGGCAAAAGAAAGGCTCTCTAACTCCTTTACAATGAGAGAATGAGTTCTCTTTTGCTTTACTTTAGTAGTGCCTAAAGTAGTGAGCATTATAGGTGTAACTACGATAACTTGAACCTCATCCTTAGAGGTATTAGGTTCAACTTCATTCTTAAAGAGATAAATATTAAGGTTTCCAAGGTCAATCAAAGCTTTTACTAACTCTTCTATAGGTTTATATCACTTCAAACTTAACAATATTTGTTGTGAATTTAGAAAAATCGATAGGGCTTTCAGAAGTGGTAAAATCAGTTTTGACATCAATGTTCACGAGGTTTTCATCAATAATAGGAACAACATTACCTTAACTAGTAATGAATTCAATCAAGGCAACAATTTTATCACCTGACACAAGGACATGTTCAAGGATTTGTAAACCGTTCAACAGTGTGTCGATCTCAACAACCACTTGTTAAACCTTTTTGAAGGTTGAATCTCTACAATAGCAACATCCATGGCCTTTGACGAGGTTTTTCCCATTACTTTTGATCAAACATGTGTCACTATTCTGATAGCGGATATAGTGAATTTTTGAGAAAATTGGAAAACGATCCAATTCAATTCTTATGAAAATAAAGTGATTTTAAATATGGAAATTTATGAAAAGAATTTTTAAAAGTGAAAACATAAGGAAAAGACCAAATCACAAATTTTGAAAAGTCTAAGAACTAAAGTGAAAAATTAACCAAAATGGGAAAAGTGAATTATTTATGATGAATTGGTATAAGTGTAAGTTGGAATATGTTGTGACGTGATGAAAATCGATTTTGGGGCTAAAATGGAAAGATTGAAAGGTATAAGGACTAAATTATAAATTTTCCATTTTTGTCGAGAAATGGGTAAAAGTGTAATTTTCACTATTCATGGATTCATTTTAAAGGCTATATGTGAATTAGGATGTTTGTTTTGGATAAATGCTTGTTATTTTGAACAAAATGTATTTTGAGGTTAAAACTGACAAGTGCATCAGTCAAATCGTTTGTAGTAAAAATAACACCAAAAAATATATATAAATTAATTCAGCGATGTCCGCAAGTGCATAGGTTAAATTGTAATATAGTGTAGTTTACAATGAAACACTTAGAAGTATTATAAGGATCGTGCCCAAGGGAGGATGGAATAAATCTATAAAAACCTTTTTACAATAATAAGTCTAATTAGTATTAATTAAATCCTATATTACGACAAATCATAAAATAGATTAATGGGAGAATTTAAATAACTAAAATAAATAAAAAAGAAAAACAACAAATGACTAAAATCAATAAACCAATCAGGAAGATTTACTCTTTTCAAGGTTTGTAATTAATTTCGGATTAAGGTTTTAGGGTGGATTAGCTATCGATTAACCAATTATTACCTCCTGACATCTAACTATTTAATCAATTGGTTTATACTCATTTATCTCTCGACCTCACTTTCTCAACCAAGATCAATTACAACTTAGGGCTAGTTTGGCAATACTTTTGAGAAGTGCTTTTGAAAAGTGTTGTGGAAATGTATTGTGGAAAGGTGCTTTTGAGAAATAAAATGTTCATTTTAGACATGTTATTATCAAGTAACAAATATGCATTTAAATAATATTTAAATTAGTTAATATTATTATATTTTAGTAAGAATATAAAAAAATTATTATAACTTGTTGTTAATATTTTAATATATGAAATATAAATTTTAAATATTTTTAAGCAATAAATATTAATTATTTATAAAATTTAATTAGAATATATAAACTATATTTTAAATATTTGTAATTACTATTTTAAAAAATATTTTTTTATTTTTAATTAATAATTTTAACACATTTGTAATTAAGCACCAAAAAGAAAAAAAGGGAAAGTATTATGTTATCGGAGGGGTGGAAAAGTAATTAAGCATTAAAAGTGCTTTTGGGGGAGAAAAAGCTAAAAATTTTAGCTTCTACTTTTTAGAAGTGCTTTTGAAAAGCACTTCTAAAAAGCTAAAAATTTCAGCTAAAAGCAGCTTGTTTAGCATAGCTTTTCTTTCAAAAGTGCTTTTGGAGCCAGAAGTGCTTTTTTTAAGCACTGCAGAACAGGCCCTTACTTGATTTGACTTATCTCCTGATCTCATCTAACCTGTTATAACTTCCTAAGGTTGTCAAGCTTAGGGTTTAAGAACATGTAACCTATACCAACTAATCCTCTCGGGAAACCCTAACTCCTCTGTTAATCACATCCCCATCCACTCATTAATCTCCCCTAAAGGATTTAGTCACTCATGTTATTCATAATCTCTAACTCAATTGAATAAATCATGTAAAGTACATGATTGAATCGGAAGAGAAAAGAGATTAGAATAATCGTGGATTTGATATAGAATGGAGAACGGAGTAGCAAATTGATTAATCAAAATAATGAAATATGTCGATTTCAAATAAGAAATAAATTGAATACTTTAATAATATAAAATAACTCTTGGATTGAAACCGATTCCAAGAGGAAAAACAAATAGTTCAGAAAAGCTGAAAGAAAACTAATCTAATCCTACACCTAAACTACTAAGGTTTTTTATTGCGTCTAAGACAACTTAGTTACATCAAACCCCTAATGTCTCAAATTAGGTCTTCGTATAAGGTTGATTGTGCGGATGAAAATAGCCTTGGTATCCTTGGGCCTCACGTCAACCTATGTCGCGCCATAGGCCTTGCATAGCGTGACACGATAACAATTTTAACAAGAAATCAACATGCAGAGAAAAGAAAATGTACTTGAGCTAGTTCGATACAGTAAATTGAATAGAAATATATTAACAATATAATGTAAATAAACATATAATTCTAGAGTGATATACAATTGAGTCACAAGTTCTAAAATGAGACAGGTTAGTTCAATAAATTACAAAGTAAATAAATAAAAGAATGTTAAGTATAGATTTCCATCAAAACAAATATACAAATATACACGTATGTTCAAATGAATATAGGTGGTAAAAATATCAAAACTTGGCATAATTTCATCCACATAAGGTACTACCTAAGTCACATAGGACATTTCGGCTTGTAACGTTTTGCAACTTAGGTTGGTTTGGAATTCAAAGAATATATTCGACAAAACGGCTAAGCACAAAAGTAGTTTGGCACATTTTATTGTCCCCAATACTCCCCCAAGTATATATATAGCTCACCACCTTATATCCACTTCTTTCAGCTTCCTTATTTCTCCATTTACTAAGGTATCGTATAGTATTTATGAGTACAATCATTCTAACTCGTATTTTTTCGAAAAATGTGAGTGTACTTTTTTCTTCCAAATCACTTTGTTTTTATTTTTAATCAAGATTCTCTCAATCGGCATTTTCCCTTTTTTCTACAAGCTCAAAATTCATATATCCACAATACCATATAATTCCTTAGTCACTCAGTTTTTTTTTTTTGCAACCACTGAAATGTATCTACCTAATCCCTCAATATTAATGGCCAAACGTCAAAATTCATGCAAGGAGCAAGAGATAAATTTTAAAGTCCCAAACAAAATTAAAATATACCATAAGTCTAAAAAAAGTCCATAAAAAATAAGTTCATAACATACTAAACCAAAAGCATGAAAAATGATCTCCAGTGTCGTCGTCCAATCCTAAGTCTGAGGATCACCTAAAATGAAACAAACAAACGCCTAGTGTGTGATTTGACCCACATATCGTGGTAAATATATATGTATCAAAATGTATCATAGCATATCAAATTTTATATCGAAGCATATCTTATATCATATCATATCATATCATATCATATCATATCATATCATATCATATCATATTATATCATATCGAATTTCATATCATGTCGTAGCACATTTCATATCATATCTCATATCATATCACATTATATCTCTTATCATATCATATCATATCATATCATATCCTATCTCATCTACTACACACCATCTCCGTCTAACCAATCACACCAATTAGGACTACAAGAGTCCATCCATCCAATTATAGCAATATATGGTGATATGCCACTCATAAATATGCAACTGAGCTGCCAGACAGAAATTTGCGGTCTAGTCACCATAGTTGCAGTAAAAATTGCCATATAGCACTTCCTCCATCATGTCAAATCCCACCCAAAAACTTAGTCATAATATCATACATACATATATCATAACTCCTACAGCATGCATACACATATATTTTCTTTTAAGGAACATAGCATAGCATATACTTTATACACAACCAAACTTAATTAACATAATTCCTAAACTTACTCTTGAGTATATACATACTAAAACTTACATTTTTTCGAGCCTACATGATACCCACAGACCCAATTTTTGAGTCTCTTATTTGGCCCCTAATTAGGCCTTAAAATTTGCCCAAAAGGCCCACATAGCCCAAAACGCTAGCCCATATAGTCCACACGACCTACCAACACAGGCCGTCTGCTCCACAAAGTCTGGCACATAGCCGTGTGGTGCTGGCCATTTTCAAAAACAGCCTCTGTTTCACAATTTTCTTAGGTTTTAAGTGAGGTTTCCGATTAGTTTCACACACCTGACAACGAGATTGATCAACCACGCGTTTGGAACTCACGAAACCTACATTCGTTCAATAAATTACACCAATTAACCATCAAAAGATCCATCCTAGATATCATATAATTGTCAAAATTTCAGTCCCCTAAACCAAGACTGAGTTCTTACCACTCGAAGAATAACATCCGAAACGTGACTTACTCCGCTAGAGGTCATCAATTTTTGCCTCCTTCGTCTAACAAAGTCACAACAAAGTTTAAACTACTAAAAGCACGAATTAATCATTAACTTGACCCCTAAATTGATTAATAAATGAAACGAAATAAAATAACATAACAAAAAATAATTCAATTAAACTTACATCCCAATTAACACGATCAGAGACGATTGCTGAAACGAACACAAAAGAATATGCAATGGCAGCAAGTGAAACAAGAAAAACGGAAGAAAAGAAAAGAAGACTTCAACCAAAAAAACAAGAAAAGAGAGCAAAGGAAGAAAGAACAAAACAAAAGAAACGTGGGAGTAAGGGGGTGGACGGTTGGGAGTGGGAGCAAATTTAGGGATAGGTTGTTTTGATGATTTTTTTTAATTCTAGAATAACATAAAATTATCTGAAAATAGAATATTTTATCAAAATCCTATCTACTCTAATAGAATTTGAATATACAACTTGTCGAAACCATTTTTTATTTTTGGGAAAAAATAAAAATTAGTTGTCGACGAAAATTGAAGTCACCACCAATCTTTTATTAAGGTGTGATTGGATCACCTAAAAACGACTTTGGTCTACGAGTTTTAGAAAAATGGGTTCGGGAGTCAGTTACGTACGAGGAAGGATTAGCACCCTCGTAACGCCCAAAAATTGGTACCAAGTTGATAAATAAATGTCTTAATGTTGAGAGTTGAAAAATACGATCCTTAATTAAATTAAGTTATTTATTAAGACTCTCTCATTTTGAAAAAGAAAATGTCGCACCCAATGCGTTAGGGCAAGATATTTTATTCTTTTCAAGATGAGTTGGTCCAAAAAAACTCGTGTAATAAAATTTAAGAAAATATTTAATTGTTTAAAATTTATGAAGAAATCGCAGCCCAATACGTTAGGGCACGATTTCTTAAAATCCCAAACATTGAATATTTCCTTTATTTTTAAAAAAAAATCTTTATCTCGAGAAATCAACACGTCACATCCAGTACGTTAGGACACAACATATTGAATTCCCGATGACAAGTTTTATTTTGTTTGATTAAAGAGCAATCCTCGATTGTTAGATTTTACGAAGAAAATCGGAACCCAATACGTTAGGACTCAATTTTCTTGAAAATCCTAAATACGAGTATTGTCTTTATTTTGAAAATTTTTTATTTTTAAATTTGAGTAAAAATGTAATGTTATATTTGATGTATGTATAAAGGTCGCAACAACAAATAATAAATACAACAACGATATCGAAATAGCATAAATAGTAAATAAGCAAAATTTGAAAAAACGATGACATACGAAATATCTAATAAATGAACAAAAATAAATAATAATAATAATAATAAACATCCTTTAGAAGGTAAATAAAAATACAAATAAATATAAAAATAAAGTGTGTATACGTATATTGAAAATATGGATTTACATATAAAATTTGGTTTATAGAATTTAAATAACAAAATATATAATGTATTTATGAAAACAAAAAAATATATAAAAATATATATATAAATTATAGAATATGTGTTAGAAATATGAATATGTATTTAAGTATTTTTTGAAAATAAATAAAAACATGGCTAAATACGTACACATATATATATAGAATATTCTAAAATATAAATATATTTATATTTATATATATATGTACATATATATAAAAGAAATATACACGCATGTAGATTATAAAAAATATATACATATATATAAATTACATTATTAATTAATTAATTTTAAGAAATATAAAGGAAGGACTAAATTAAACTGTAAATAAAAATTCTGAGGCAAATCTGCAAATAAATGGAGACTGAACGACCAAATTGAACGCGCGTATTACATGGAGGGACCGGAAGGGAAATTTTCCCTACTTCCCTAAACGGCGTCGTTTAATCAGGATCGAATTGAATTTGAAAATGAATAAAAGGGTAAATTTAAAAAAAAAACTTAATTGTAAAAATATTAAAAGGCGGATGGGCTAAAAGCGCAATTTACCCCTCCGCATAAAAACACGCGGATCCTGGGTCCGGGTCGGGTCGACACGCGGATCCCACCCTTCCAAACGGTGTCGTTTTCAGTAGGCTATAGAAGCCAAAATTTAGTTAAAAAATTTCATTTTTCATTCTTTTTAAAAAAAACTTCAAAAAGGTTTCAAAAATGCTCTCCCCTTCCTTGTCCTCCGGCCAGGGCCCGGTCATCGGCCACCACGCCGGCCACCGATCTTCGGCGCTATCACCGCCGTCTGCGGTGGCCGAAAAAAGGGAAAACGACCTTTTTTCTCTCTTGACTTTCCCAAGCCTGGATCTGGGCTCAAAATTCCCAAAACATCAATAAAAATGCCTTAAAAGCCCGAGAAGCCCTTCGGCTCCAGATCGTCTGTCATCGGAGACGACACCCTCGGCCATCGATGGCGATCTGGGCACCACTAAAGGTTATTTCTTTCCTTTTTATTATTTTCTTTTATTCGTATGTAAAAATATCGATAATAATAAATAAACTAAAGCGAAATGAAAAATAAATAAGTAAAAAAAACTGTAAATGTGAACCTCTTGGTTCGATTCTTTGTTCTTGTTGTATTGTATAATTCCCTATTTTTTTATTGATTTTCGAATTCGGGGGGGCCTTCATTACAATATATCGATGGCTCTTTTATAGCCGAAGTATCAACAATATAAAGAAACAATCTTTGATTTGATTTGCAAATTTTTTCCTTTCCATATACTGTTGCTTTCTTTCTTGATGTGCAGGTCCGGAGACCATGATGTGATGCTTGGCTGCGGCGCTTAAGGAAGGCTGCGGTTTACCCCAGAAACCCTAGGGTTTCTGAAACTACTTGGGCCACTGTTAATTTTGGGCCTATTCTGTTGTAATTGCATTTGAATTAATTGGGCCACTGCTTTGTCTTATTAATTGGGCCATTCAATCCCGTTTGTAATTCGGGCCCTTTTTATCCGGGCAAAAATAAGGTATTACAGCTGCCCCTCTTTGCTCGTTATCGTGTAACAGGAACGAAGCAAAGACTTAAAAAATACCCAATTTTACCCGGTTGTGCTGGATCTTGGTACTCTTCTTCTTCGAGTAGCCTCATTCCTTCCTACTGCATCTGCTTCAATTTACTCCACTGTAATGCCAAGGAGATAGGACTCTTATGTTGTAGTTTCTCAATAGAACAAAATATGCTTCACTGCAACTTCAGAGAGATAAGATTTGTAGCTTCAACTTGATCCGCTGCAACTCAAAGATGAATTTGATGCGATCTGCTCTACTGTAATGCCAAAGAGATAGGATTTCTTGTCCACAACTTCAATCCACTCCACTTCAGCTAATCCAAGCCTTGACACTAGGGAGATAAGATTCGCCATCATGGCTTCAATCTGCTCCGCTACAACGCCAGGGAACTAAGATTCTCCGTTGTGGCTCCAACCTTTTCCATTGCAACATCAAGGCGATAGGACTGATGTCTTCGATCTGCTTCACTGCCAGTATAGGAAGGCAAGATCTGCTATTTTCAACCTACTCCACTACTGCTCAGGGAGATAGGGTTCACGATCTTCAACCTATTCCACTACTGACCAGGGAGATAAGACCTACAATCTTCAATCTATTCCACTGCTGCCCAGGGAGATAGAATTCTCAATCTTCAACCTATTCCACTATTGACTAGGGAGATAAGATTCACGATCTTTAACCTATTCCACTGTTGTCCAAGGAGATAGGATTCTTTAATCTATTCCACTGCAGCCCAGGGAGATAGAATTCTCAATCTTCAACCTATTCCACTTCTGACCAAGGAGATAAGGCTGGTATCTTCGATTTGCTTCACTGTCGGTACAGGAAAGCAAGATCTGCTATCTTCAACTTGCTCCACTACGACCCAGGGAGGCAAGGCTGGTATTTTTGATCTGCTTCACTGTCGGTACAGGAAGGCAAGATCTACTATCTTCAACCTGCTCCACTACGACCCAGGCAGGCAAGGCCGGTATCTTCAATCTGCTTCATTGTCGGTACAGGAAGGCAAGATCTGCTATCTTCAACCTACTCCACTACAACCCTGGGAGGCAAGGCTGGTATCTTCGATCTACTTCACTGTCGGTACAGGAAGGCAAGATCTACTATCTTCAACCTGCTCCACTACAACCCAGGGAGGCAAGACTGGTATCTTCGATCTGCTTCGCTGTTGATGCAGAAAGACAAAATTTGCTATCTTCAACCTGCTCCACTACAACCCAGGGAGGCAAGGCTGGTGTCTTTGATCTGTTTTGCTGCCAGTACAGGAAGGCAGGATCTGTTATCTTCACTGATCTACTCTTTGGGGAACATAACCTGTATAATGAACCTAATTATGCCTAATGATTAGGATGGCATGATTAAAATGCATCAAATGCTCCTAACTAAACATGTATGAATGGTGTTTGCATGAATGTAGAATGCTATTTTTTGGTGAGAATGATCCTTCTTTATCACTTAGGTTAGCATTGCTCGAAGTTTATTAAGGCTTTATCACTAACGTGCTACAACGCCTTCCTGCTCAGCTGGCGTTTTCAAAGAAACACTTAGTCAGATTGCCCCCACTGTAAACCTCAAAGTTCAATCCACTGAGACGCAAAATTTGTACCATCGCTCTCCCACTGTAACACAATGGTAGAAATATATGGCTTTTCCTGAATCCTCTCCTATCACAATTCAAGGATATAGGATCTAAATCTCTTTGGTCCCTTACACCATTCCCAGGGTGTCGTACCAAAGATTCATGCACAAATGAAGCCTTTCTTCTCTGAGGAAACCTCTTCCTATTATCTGGTGATCATTTCTTGTTTGTTTATTTAAGCCTTGTCATCAACACGACATCTTGTCATTTTGTTCAATCAATGTTTTTGACAACAAAATCCAAAGAGAAAGTCCTAATTTAGACTTTTCCTTTTCAGATTTCCAACCTTTAAACATGGTGTGTTCTAAACAATAGTCATGTTTCACGTTCCTGTATTATTAAGAAACTTCTAGAGTAATATGCAAAACTTCCCTTGTGAAAGTTTTATTAGTCCATTAATCATTATTCCAATGCAACATGCTTGAAAAAAGGTCATAACAATGGATAAGAATAAAGTTCGTTCTGAGCATAGCTCGAAAGGAATAAATTATCAAAAATAGTAAAGAAGGATAACAAAGAAATTGATTGGGAAAGTGTATCTTAGAAAAGAATGAAGTATTCCAAGAACAACAAATTCAATATAAATAGTATGAAAATTAGGTGCCCCAGATATCGCAGCTTGAGATTCTCTGTACAAACTTTCTGAAGACCATTCTGAGTTTGACATGTGTTTTAGGAGATTTACAATGCTTTGTCGATGCCCCAAGATGTCGTTTACCATTTCCTGTTGATTCAAGTATAACAAGATCATCATATGCCCCAATCTGATCAAAATTTGAACTGCTGTGATCACCTCATGCCCCATTCTGATCAGAGCTGGCTTTTCGGGTTTTCAACTCAAATCCCCTTTGGTCTCAAAGTGCCCTTTGCGGGTTTTCACCTTGGCCTCTCTATTTTCTTTCTTCTTTTTTTTCTTTTCTCTTTTTTTTTTTGAAAAATTTGAATCTGAACTCATAGGGTTAGGCATGTCCTCGTTATCCCTTCTGATCAAAATCAATGCTTTTCAGATAAGGCCTTCCACATAAGATCTTTTCCAGCTTGGGATGAAGTTCTTCTTGTATGGGAAGGATCTTCTTCAATACCAAGTCCCTCAAAGAATTTTATAGGGTGGACTTTTTTGTGAACTCGTATCATTTGTTGTTGGCGTATTTGACCATGATGAATAACTTTAAACATTCATCTTCAATCGGAATTAATCCAAAAACTTAGAGAGAAAGAATCATGTCTTCAATAGGAAATACCGCAATGGGCCCAGGAGAAAGGCATTGCCCCGGTAGATTTTTTTTTGCGCCATCTTTTTTTGGCGATATGGAATTAATCGTGAACAGACTGTAAACTTTTGGTATTGTGCTATTGTTCAAATTTAGTACATTGTTAGATATGATCCTTTTGGCATTCCATACTAACATATGATTTTTCACGAATTTGCTAACTGTCGACTTTGTGACATTGGCATATGAAGCAGCTTCCATTCATAAAGTAATTGACGACCACAAAGATGAATCAATGACCATCAGACTCTTTTGGCGAGATCGACCAAATGACCTTCATGCCCCATATAAGGAGAAGTCATGTATCCCAATGATTCTTTGTAGGGTAAAATCCGTTTCTCGACTTGTTTTACCATCCTTAACAAGTCCGGGAATAGGCTACAATCTATGTCATCTTCAAAGTCATGAAATCCCTCTAAACACATGCCTCGCTCAAAAGGAAATTCTGAGCCTGTAGCAGCGTCAATCATGTTAATGATATCTAGGGCCCCATAATAAATATAAAAGAATATACAAAAAAATGTATTTATGAATAATTATTTGTACAATATAATTATGAATGAAAGAATGATGTGGAAGAAAATCTAAAAGAATGAAAGAATAATTATTTCAAAAAGAATGAAAAATAGTGGCTCAAAAATAAATGCAAATATGTATTTTATTAAAAAAAATACGTTCAAACATGAGTCTATTTCACAAAGGAATTTCTATCATTTTTAGGCTAAAAACAACAAAAATGTTCTGAACATTACTCTAAATAAGCTCTAAAAACTACAGGGATTTCTTCCGCAGTTCAATTACTTTGAACACTCCCAAATTTATAAGGGTGGATATCTAACAAGGTCCCCCTTTCATTTGTGTCTTCCTATATGTCATTGATCTCTTCATATATTGCATTCACCCTATTGTCAATCATGATCGGGTAGCGAATTTTCTGCATTAAATGAGTCATCCAACTTGACAATACCCATGTTGATGAATTTTTCAACTAGCTTTTTGAAGGTAATGCAATTCTCTATTGAGTGTCCTGTAATTCCCGCATGATAATCGGATTGTGCACTTGCGTCGTACCATTTGGGATACGGAGGCTGTGGAGGCTTCACATGTAAAGGAGAAACAACATGCGCATCGAATAAGCTTTGATATAGCTTCTTGTACGACATTGGAATTAGCGTGAATTGGAGTTTTTCAGTGCCTTGCTTCACATATGATTCTTGTCTTGATGAACCTTGTTGATTAGTAATAGATTTACTGTACGTATTCACGCTGTTCACCTCATTTTCTTTTTCTTTTGAGGCTTGACTTCTGTTATTGGTCTGATATTGTTGAGATTTGATAGTAAGGGGTACCCATTGTGGACGTATATCTGGCTGAACACTTATCGGGGTAAAACTTGAGGGATAAATGGGGTCTTCATTATCTTCCCCAAACTGGACCACCGAGTCTTTCACTTCTTCTAACTCTCCAGCTAGCAATCGGTTGAACTGGCTCATCATAGTTCTCTGTAATTCTAGCATCTGATCTCTCATTTCCTGTTGAAATTTGGTCAGTTGCTCCTACATCTACATTTGCATTCGCTCTAATTTCTCCAACCTTTAGTCCATTTCTCTAGTCTTTACTTGGGTACCGTAAGGGTGTTAGTTTTCCAGATTAGCTGAAATAACTTTACTCAATTAGAGTATTTTAACTGTCTTTAATGCATATGATGTGATGCATGAAATGAATGTGAAAAGGCATCGATTCTAATTTGATTTCATTTAGAAAACTTTACTAGAAAGTAAATTTCTTTACACAAAACGGATGTATGTACGGCCTTGCCCTCACATTCCAAGAAACAACATCAATCTTTCCTTCATCTGGATGTTTAAGACAAATCACGCGAATTTCCAATGGACACCACTACTAACTCCTTTTTGCGTGATCCATGCCCGTCTTCATAATGCTCATCTGCTTCTTTAAATATCGACAGCTCTTGAATAATCAACTTGAATTTTAGGGCCATGAAGCAAAGTCGTATACTTCTTCATCACCTTTCTTTTGTTGTGTTTCTTGGAATATATTTGGGCAACCGTATTTCTTACACTTTATCAAGAAACCCTTTTTCCATGATAAGCTTTCTATCTAGCAACCAAATATGAACCAGCGCATTTCAAAATGAAATGCCATGTAGTTGGAATGCCATGCGATCAAAGTAAAATACAAAAAGTCAATATCATGTATAAACATAGAATCAACAAATAATAAAACACCCATTTGGGTATCTACTAGGGTTTAGTGTAGCTCTACCTAGGGTGGATTCCTAAGGTTCATTATATGGGGTTCGGCTTCTAGGGAAAAGGTACCCGAAACAGCAGATTTCTCGATCTCCACCCATTATGGGCTCATATAGATCAAGTTCAGTTTAGGGGAATACATTTTCCCTATGACTATACGGAGATGAAAATCTCACGAAGCCATAGGTACAGATGTATTCCGAAAGCGATCCACTATCCTATACGGAGGTGAAAACCTCATGAAGGAATAGTTTCTCACTCCCACTTAGAAGGGTAAAATCATTCAACTCATGTAATGTATAATGCAAAAATAACTTAGATCAATTAAGCAATAATATAATGAATGCAAAAGGATCTTATGAATTTTTAAAATTTATTTTCTCGACCTTAAGACAAAAATTAATCAACTTTGTGGCTCAACTCTCTTATTTTTAAAAGTCCCCAGTGGAGTCGCCAAGCTGTCGAAACCATTTTTTATTTTTGGGAAAAAACAAAAATTAGTTGTCAACGAAAATTGAAGTCGCCACCAATCTTTTATTAAAGTGTGATTGGATCACCTAAAAACGACTTTGGTCTACGAGTTTTAGAAAAACAGGTTCGGGAGTCAGTTACGTACGAGGAAGGATTAGCACCCTCGTAATGCCCAAAAATTGGTACCAAGTTGATTAATAAATGTCTTAATGTCGAGAGTTGAAAAATAAGATCCTTAATTAAATTAAGTTATTTATTAAGACTCTCTCATTTTGAAAAAGAAAATGTCACACCCAATGCGTTAGGGCACGATATTTTATTCTTTTCAAGATGAGTTGGTCCAAAAAAACTCGTGTAATAAAATGTAAGAAAATATTAATTGTTTAAAATTTATGAAGAAATCGCAGCCCAATACGTTAGGGCACGATTTCTTAAAATCCCAAACATTGAATATTTCCTTTATTTTTTTTAAAAAAATCTTTATCTCGAGAAATCAACGCGTCACATCCAATACGTTAGGACACAACATATTGAATTCCCGATGACAAGTTTTGTTTTGTTTGATTAAAGAGCAATCCTCGATTGTTAGATTTTACGAAGAAAATTGGAACTCAATACGTTAGGGCTCAATTTTCTTGAAAATCCTAAATACGAGTATTGTCTTTATTTTGAAAATTTTTTTATTTTTAAATTTGAGTAAAAAAGTAATGTTATATTTGATGTATGTATAAAGGTCGCAAGAACAAATAATAAATACAACAACGATATAGAAATAACATAAATAATAAATAAGCAAAATTTGAAAAAACGATGACATAAGAAATATCTAATAAATGAACAAAAATAAATAATAATAATAATAATAATAATAATAATAATAATAAACATCCTTTAGAAGGTAAATAAAAATACAAATAAATATAAAAATAAAGTGTGTATACGTATATTGAAAATATGGATTTACATATAAAATTTGGTTTATAGAATTTAAATAACAAAATATATAATGTATTTATGAAAACAAAAAAAAATATAAAAATATATATATAAATTGTAGAATATGTGTTAGAAATATGAATATGTATTTAAGTATTTTTTGAAAATAAATAAAAACATGGCTAAATACGTACAAATATATATATAGAATATTCTAAAATATAAATATATTTATATTTATATATATGTACATATATATAAAAGAAATATACACGCATGTAGATTATAAAAAATATATACATATATATAAATTACATTATTAATTAATTAATTTTAAGAAATATAAAGGAAGGACTAAATTAAACTGTAAATAAAAATTCTGAGGCAAATCAGCAAATAAATGGAGACTGAACGACCAAATTGAACGCGCGTATTACATGGAGGGACCGGAAGGGAAATTTTCCCTACTTCCCTAAACGGCGTCGTTTAATCACGATCGAATTGAATTTGAAAATGAATAAAAGGGTAAATTTAAAAAAATAAAAAAAAACTTAATTGTAAAAATATTAAAAGGCGGAGGGGCTAAAAGCGCAATTTACCCCTCCGCATAAAAACACGCGGATCCTGGGTCTGGGTCGGGTCGACACGCGGATCCCACCCTTCCAAACGGTGTCGTTTTTAGTAGGCTATAGAAGCCAAAATTTAGTTAAAAATTTTCATTTTTCATTCTTTTTAAAACAAACTTCAAAAAGGTTTCAAAAATGCTCTCCCCTTCCTTGTCCTCCGGCCAGGGCCTGGTCATCGGCCGATCATCGGCCACCGCGCCGACCACCGATCTCCGGCGCCGTCACCGCCGTCTGCGGTGGCCAGAAAAAGGGAAAACGACCCTTTTTTCTCTCTTGACCTTCCCAAGCCTGGATCTGGGCTCAAAATTCCCAAAACATCAATAAAAATGCCTGAGAAGCCCTTCGGCTCCCGGTCGTCTGTCATCGGAGACGACACCCTCGGCCATCGATGGCGATCTGGGCACCACTAAAGGTTATTTCTTTCGTTTTTATTATTTTCTTTTATTCGTATGTAAAAATACCGATAATAATAAATAAACTAAAGCGAAACGAAAAATAAATAAGTAAAAAAAACTGTAAATGTGAACCTCTTGGTTCGATTCTTTGTTCTTGTTGTATTGTGTAATTCCCTGTTTTTTTATTGATTTTCGAATTCGGTGGGGCTTCATTACAGTATATCGATGGCTCTTTTATAGCCGAAGTATGAACAATATAAAGAAACAATCTTTGATTTGATTTGCAAATCTTTTCCTTTCCATATACTGCTGCTTTCTTTCTTGATGTGCAGGTCCGAAGATCATGCTGTGATGCTTGGCTGCGGCGCTTGAGGAAGGTTGCGGTTTACCCTAGAAATCCTAGGGTTTCTGAAACTACTTGGGCCACTGTTAATTTTGGGCCTATTCTGTTGTAATTGCATTTGAATTAATTGGGCCACTGCTTTGTCTTATTAATTGGATCATTCAGTCTCGTTTGTAATTCGGGCCCTTTTGAACCGGGCAAAAATAGGGTATTACACAACTTTTATCCCATGGCAAGAAACAAAAAGAATTCCTACAATGCACACACAGAGACTCAAACCCAAAACCAAAGTGAACAACCTAAGGCACTTAACCAACACACCATAACAAATTACTTGATACACTTAAACAATCAAAATTTAATAAATTTGGAACGTTACAAAAAAATGAAGTGAAAAGTAAATTTAAGGGAAAGCTAGAGTTTTAAAAAAATTTCAAAATAAGATTTTGGTTGTGATATCTAAAGTAATAAACACTTAATCAAAATGGTACCTTTTTGATTCGTCTAGGATGAACACTTCGACTGAGTATTTTTCTCCAATATCCTCAAGCTCACATCTGTCGAGTGTGGGCTAACTTTGAATTAGAAAATTTTCCATAAAATTTACCGATGGGGTAATTTAGTAATTTCTCTAAAATTTTAGGCCAAGTTATAAATAAGAAAAATATCTCTAGAAATTTTCTGAAATAATTTCTTCAGAGAATTTTCTCTCTACAACTTTCTCTTGAATTGAAGTGTGTGTCAAATAATGACCTCAGACTCTCTTTATATAGGGAGAGTTTAGAGAGTTCAACTATAATTAAACTTAATCACTTTAATATTAAATTTAATCTAATATTTGATCAATATTATATTAATTTAATATTAAATTTTATTAAACTAATAGAATATTTATTTACAAGATAAACATTAAATTTAATTTAATTTTAAGATAATCACTTTAATATTAGGGATTCACCTTTGTATTGTTTAAAATTGGTGATTTCTCGCCTAAGTTGAATGGTTTGACTAATCGAGAAAATTTTATAGAGAAACTTTTCCGCTAGATCATTCCATGTTATAATGGAACCTGGTCCTAATGAGTCTAACCATTTGGTCGCATTGTCGCACAATGAGAATGGTAATAATCAAATATGCACAGCATCATCGGATACCCCATTATACTTGAAGGTATTGGAGAGTTGTAATAATCACTTCAAGTGTTGGTTCGGGTCTGCCACCATGTTTCGCTTGAATTGCAACATATCTTAGATCATCTGAATCGTGGTCGTCTTTATTTCGAAATTATCGATGTTAATCTACACCAACTAATGCTCTCAGGAAACCCTAACTCCTCCGTTAATCACATTCTCATCCACTCGTTAATATCCCCTAAGGAATTTAGCCACTCATGTTATTTATAATCTCTAACTCAATTGAATAAATCATATAAAGAACACGATTGAATCGGAAGAGAAACGATATTAGAATAATCATGGATTTGATATTGAATGGAGAACGGAGTAGCAAATTGATTGATCAGAATAATGAAATATGTCAATTGCAAATAAGAAATAAACTGAATACTTTAATAATCTAAAATAAATCTAGGATAGAAATCGATTCCAAAAGGAAAAACAAATAGTTCAAAAAAGCCTAAACTATTAGGGTTTTTTATTGCATCTAAGATGACTTATTTACATCAAACCCTTAGTGTCTTATTTATAGGAGTGTTGGCAGCCCAAATTAGGTCTTCAGCATGTTCTAGGTCTTCATATAAAGTTAATTGTGCAAACAAAAATAACCTTGATATCCTTGGGCCTCACGTCGATGTATGTCGAGCTATAGGCCTTACATGGCGTGACTTTATGCCTTCTTGGTTCTGTTTCATGCTTTGACAGCTCGAGAAAATTGTGCATCACTTGTCCCTTGCTTCCACGTCAATTGGGCCTATAATTCATCATCCTACACACTCACTTTAACATATTAGAACTACCTAAGGCCCATGTCGGCCTTATAGGTCACAACACTTACAAAATGTGTTAAAAATAATTGTTTTTACTAATATTTAGTTCTAACTACTAAATACCGAAAATATAATATTAAATACTAAAGTGCATAGAAAACAAGCATCTTAAGGCATAAATAAACCGAATTAATTACTACATTTGACTACAGGTCATTTACCCCGAAAGGGCATTTTGGTTATTTTCTAATAATTTAATTTTAGAAATGATAATGGGATGAGATATTGGATAACTGAAATAGATCTTTGGGCCATGAAATAAAGAAATGGGCCACAAATGTTTTACACTTGGACTTTAGGTGTTGGACATGGGCTTTTTGATCCACTTAGTGTATTTTAAAAGAAATAGGAGTTGATAAGAGACCCCCTTCCAGCCTCTTCTCTTGTTGTTGTCACCTTACCCCTTCATCCATGGTTTCTCTTTTCTTTTTTCTTTTTTCTCTTCAATTTTTCTAAAAATGCAACAACAAAATTTTGAGATTTTGCTAAAATCTCGTAGGAAACAACCTCTATGCTAGTTTTCAATTATCATTCCTCAAATTTCAGCAAGGGTTTGGGTTTTTATAAGTTTTAGTAAGAGAAGTTGAAGCTAAAAAGAGAAAGGTTCAAGAAGGTAAGAAATTATGTTTTCTCATTCTCTTGGCTTAGTATTTGTCAATTATGTCATGAGAAAACTATGAAAGCTTGATGATTAATATTTTTATCATATTTTAATTTATGAGAAAAATTGGAAATGATGGTAATAAAGTTTTCAAGCTTGGATGAAAGAAGATTCAAGGTCTTAGGAAGTTAATCTTTATTTTTTTTTTACAAACAAGAGATAAGTACCCTTAGATAATATTACTTTTTCTAGTTATTTAATGATATGTCTAAGAAATTGATGTAATGGTATAATGATGTGAGTTTAGTTATTTAAATGGATATGTGTATAAAACTTGTCTTGAAAGTGGTTAAAGTAATAAGTTGGGATAATGGCTTGATTATCAAATGTTATATTAAGTAAGAAGGTGTTATAGTAAAATTTAGTTTCCATGAATTAATTTATCAAAATTATATGGCACATTTGAATATGTATGAATTATGATTTTAATAAGAACAATTGTATTAGTATGTTAATGACTAATATGTCAATATGGCCACCTTGTTTAATAAAGGAAATTGGCATGAGATAATAGATATATGATTTATTAATGAAAGCATAAATTAAAGATTGAATATTAAGAGTAAATGTGGAAATGTTGTTAAGAGCACTCAGTGCTTGAACATCTTGATAAATAAATATGATAATAGATGTGGAAATTAAGAATGTGAGATAATAGATGAATGCTTGAAAAGTACCAATGTTGAAATTTTGATATGGGTTCTATATCATTAACTATGATATATCTTAAATTGTATGGAAACCATACTATAATTTTGGTGAAATTATGTTGTGGAATGTCGAAGTAGATTTACTGATTAATGAGGATATAATTGGCATGACGTAGGGGTCATTAATGCACATATGTCAGGAGATGCAATTTCGACCGTGTTTAAAGGCTTAGGGCTTAGCACTTTTATGTGTTATGGATCTGTTTCTTCATGTCTTCAGACGTAAGTGCTTTTAAGATGTTATTATTAATGTTTTTGGGTTGGGTTCCCTAGGTATCGAGTCTTATGTTACTAGTTTATTGAGGGTGAAACAAATCAAATTCCATAATGAATTATTCTAAATTTGAATATAAGACTTTAAAAGAAATTAAATGTGTTGTATGCTAAGAGAAAAAGACCTAAAAGGTTTATAATAAAAATAAATAAGTGCTTAAGATAATAATTTAATATATCATGATATTAAGTTCTGATTAATGGTAATACAATTATATTAATTGTTCTTAATCTTTGCTTTATTTTAGTCCCTTGTACGTGAAAAACTTGGAGACATTAATTTTTGTATTTTCATTTTTGATAGATTTTAGTTTTAGTTTTAGTTTTAGTTTTAGTTTTAGTTTTAGTTTAGTTTAGTTTGTTTTTCTTTTTGTTTTTGTTGTTGCTTTTCAATTTTTAGGTATGCACCTCACTTAAGGAGAATTTGTTCAAGATGGGACTAGTTAGGCAAGGATGGGCGACTTCAATCTACATTCTGAACACTTATTAAGGGAATTTTTCTTAATATTTGCTCTGTTTGGTACACTGAGGACAATGGTCAATTTAAGGCTCCGTTTTTAGCAAGGTAAAACCTTAATTTTATGGAAAATATTTTCAGCCTTTTCCAATGTTTGTTTCATGTAAAATAGGATGGTCAACATAAAAGGTTTTCCAGTCAACATAAGATTACCCTCTTATTCTCGTAAAATATCCTACCAAATTTCTTTTCCGTAAGATATTTTCCAAACTGATAAGCCTTTATTCATTGTAACACACTCATATCCGACCTGAGCATCGGGTCAAAACACCGAGATGTTACATTCTCTACTACATTTTTCACTTATCAAATATTTTCTTATAAACTTTTATAACTTTTCAATTTAGTCCATTTTTGTCATAAAAGTTCAATATTCACTAATTAATCATATTAAATCAATTTTCTTTCTTTTTACACTTTGATCACATAATTTATCTCAATATCTTGTTTCACATATCAAATTTCTATATTTTCTGGAAATCTATCAAACAATAAAAAAATATTTTATATAAATTCATCCAAACACCAGAAAATGTTAGTTTTTCCAAAAATCATTTTTCGGAAGCCGTTTTCAATGAAACAAACAGAGCCTAAGTGTGGGATGAATAGAATTGCAAGGCATTTTTTAAATTTTTGGAATATTTTTCTTATTATGTTTAAAAAAAATGCATTTAGTTTGTATGAAATTTTGACTTGATTATGTAGTTGGAATATGTTTTGTTATATCTTTTTGCAGATCATGGGCTTATTTAGTGAACATTTTTGAAACTTTTAAGTTGACTAAACATAATATGTAGCTTTTATTTATGTTCTTGGGATGTTTGTTAGAATAATAGATTTTTCATATGATTTGTAGAGTTAAATATTTTTTAAAATCTCACTATTTTTCATATGATTAATTTTAGGATTTTCAAAAGAATGATTTTTGTTTGAGTATGATTATAAGGTATGACTAAAAGAAAATTCTTTGGATTGATTAAACTTCATGATTTTTTTTTTTGAACTTAAGATAGAACTAAAATATATGAGCTTTATTGAATATAGTACGAAGTATGATATTACTCCATTGCCTATTTTATGATTTTTTTAATGTAAAAGTTAAAGGCTCAACTAAGTAAACGAGGTCATGTGCTTAGCTATCATCTACCTTTATGCCAATAAGTTTAGTGTTTCTTAGTACATTCCACTATTATAACCATGAGTAAAGTCAAAGGTTGTTTAGATATGACCGATCGAATAATTTGGGATAAGTGCTTTGATTTTTCATCTACACTCACATTCAAGGATAATCACCCTAAATTAATAATAATATAATTGTTATTCTCAAATAAAGGGAGGAAATAAGAATCAATTTTTATTCTCAATTCAAAGAAGTCAAGTTACCTTAAAAATATGTTCTAACTTGGTTGTTTCTGTTGATTATTTTGAATTTGTTTATGTCTTTCTAATTTCATAAATTATTGTTGATGTTATGTTTTATTTAGTTTACAGAATTTCAATTTTATTCATTGTAATTTGTTCATGAAATCTAGTTGTATATAATTATGTTTCCAACTATTGAAGTTAAGTTAAATATTTTAGTTGATGCATTAGTTAGGATCATTGTTTTTCTTGAAGGCAAGCAAATTTAAGTGCAGGTAATTATACTCTTTTCACTTGTATTTATGTAAATTTATAAGTAAAATGTTGTATTTAGTTGCATAATTAGAATAGATTCCAAGCATTGCATCATATTTACATTTTATATTATTTTTACTTATTTTTATTTAAATTTTAATTATTTTAAGCAATAAATATTTTAATAAATTTTTTGACTTGAATTAGGTCCAACTTGGCATGATGAGAAAGTTAGAATATGAGCAGAAGTAAGACAGGAACTGAAAAAAGGAGAAAACCTGTGAGTGTGCTCGTTGGGCATGCAACACAAAAAGGTCATGTCATTGGTCGTCTTTTCACGCACAATTTTGTTTCTTCGCGCCTGAGTCGAATTAAGCCCTAATTAGGTCAACATAATGTTATAAATAGTCATCTTTAGGTCTCAGCTAAAACGGTTAAAAAGAATCAATATTAGTTTATTTTTATTAAGGTTTTCTTTTAGGCTTTCTTTTTAATTTTCTTTCAAAGTAAATGTAGCTGTCATGCTAATGTGAGTTGAAGTAATGCTTATATTGATATTTGAGTTACAACTATTCAATAAGGCTTTTCTTTCTCTTAATATATTTTTAATTTTTGTTCTTATGATTTTTTTATTTATTATTTTTGTTGTTTCAATGTTCGTTATGAACTAACTACTTAAGCAATGGTCAAGTGAATCAGAAGCTAATGGGTTATTGATCAAAACAAGTTAGAGGTAAGTTTAGGTTAGTGGCAAGATTATTTGTTCAATTCATTCTTCATAATTTTGGGGAGATTTAAACTTTGAGAGTGTTTACTTAACCTTAGCAATCTAGTTGAATAGTTACCTAAACCTGTTAAGATATACACCAACTAACGGTGCTCCCTATAATTTATACACTAAGTTAGGTAATGAGAGTTGATGAGAGCAATGGTTTAAGGTTTAGTTAATTCCTACACAATATACACTAGCATAAGGTTCTCTAAACACCTGTAAACCATACACCAATCCAGGTACCTATATTTTGATGTTCATCTCAACCATGAAGCTTAGACTTATCAATAATTGGATTATATAGTAAACCAAAACATATGACTAATAAGCTAACCCATAATTACTAACTAATGAACCCTAAACCCTTACCTCAAAATTAAAAAACATAAACTACAACTAATGAACCCAAAACATTTAATGTAATCTTCCTCATGGCAAATTGTATGAGTCCACTTCACCAGCTTCTTCACTTCAAAATCCACGTAAAAAAAAATTCAAGAACTAAGAAAATAACCGACAATATTCTCTTCCTCTTTATTCCCCTCTCTAATGTTCTTGTCTTTCTTAAAAGCCCAAGGATTACAACTTTAGCACGAGGAACCATAAGAGGATCATACCAAGAAAAAATTAAAATGAACAATGTTGAGTAATATTTTCTCGTGTCTTATTGATAGGAATGTTGGTGTATTTATACATGCAGTTACAGGTACTATTACAGCTCATAGCAAGCCCACTATTTTGTCTTGATTCTATTACCTTCGGTATTGAAATTCTCTGTCCCTAGTACCGACATTCTCTATAAACTCCAGGCTTGCTAGACACATGTCCACAGAGCACACGGTCCTTTTTGTTCCTAGGACTGATATCCTGAGCGGGCTCCGTACCTGTTGAACACGTTTTTAGGTGGCCTGCAGGGTACGCAGCCCTTTCTGTGCACTCCTTGGGTGCGTGCAAGCTGAGGCCCTGGCCCTCCCTGAATTCCTGTGACCTTGATCTGTGACCCATGCTTGCAGACCCCTTTAACGAGTCATGTCCGTAAGCTTTATTTACGAGCTATGTATGTGAACCCGCCTCGCTATCCTCTTGTGATTCTCCCTCTCCTTACTCTTTGAATGGGATTTATCTGGGTCATGGGTCGAAAACCCAGATCCCTTTTAGGGCTCTGGTCGTCGTTACTAATGTATAACAATCTAGTCTCCCCTTTAGTAGGCCTAAAGGGTTTTATAAAGTGGCACTCCTTAGGTCCACTTGTCAAATTTAAATGCAACTTTCTAGGTACATTACGAGCTGTGATACACAACAATTGTTTTGCCATGTGGGCATGCTAGTATCGAGTGTGTGTATCTGATCATTGAGATTTGAAACATTTTTATCTATCCATATTTGGGTCGTCAATCTTCATTGGTCATGTGAATCGTTAAGTAGCGGGAAAGGAAATCCCTCTTTAAAAGGAGGACCTTCGGTGCCCTAAATTTTTAGACTCAACATTTTCAAGAATTTGTGACAAAGGTAATTCCAAAAATGACTTGCTCTTTGATTTCTGTTTTTCTTTTCTTTCATCGATGGTATGGTGATAATGAGAGGAACAGGTAACCGCCTTGTCTTAGTCCATCTGTCGTGGGCACGACCTTCTCTGATTCTAGTGACAGAGAAATCCTACGCTAACACCACTAAACAGGTAGAGTTGGAACGAGTCCTGGCAGTGTAGAGAATAAAACTCCCTAACTTTGTGTATGAGTTCTCATTTCCGAAAAGATCACATCAGTTGTATGAGACCACCGAAGATAGCTTCCTACTTTTGATGCATGCACTTGAGGCTAGGTTTCATTTATCGTTACATCCTCTCTTCTGCAGCCTTCTAGATGACTATAACATTGCTCCTAGCCAAGTCTCAGACTTTTCTTGGTGGCTTACTATGGTGTACTTCCTTAACTGCTGTCAGCGCGGCAAGTTACCTATGCTCGATATTTTCCAACATTTGTACTAGTTGAAGGATTGTGATTTGGAGAGTTTGTCGGGGTTCTACTACTTCTTCCCTCGTAAGAAGATGCATACAATTATTCGGAACCGCTGTTCCAAACTTCACCTAAACCAAGAAAAGTACGTTTGGGTTCATAATTTGCTTGGTGAATACTTCGGGTTCCCCATAAAGTGGTCCTCGCCTAGTAAGGACATGTGCATGTTTTAATAAAGCCTCGCTACAGATGATGCTATTGACAAGTTTCAAAGGTTTCGTGCTGGTTGCTCGCTAATTATACAGACTCTGATCACAGAAATGAATGTCTTCAGATATTTTTTGAAGGGTTTTAGCCCTAATGGATGGAGACCTGGTGATAACCTAGAGGTCATTGAGCTAGTTGGTGTATTGTCTAAGGGTGCTACGTAGCCTTATGACTCCTTCGATCGGTTGGTTTCGATACTATTGGGTTATATGTCGGAGCCCTTTAACTTCTTCTATGACTTCGGCTAGATGAAGCTTCATCTTTTTGCTATTACTGAGTTTGCACAAGGGGTTGTTGGGTCAGATACTAATTTGTAAACTTCTCCCACTGATCATAGGGTTATTACTGGTGCAGGAATTGATCAAGGCTCCGAGGACACTTTAAGTAGGATTGATAGCATATCTCGCAAGTTCAACGAGGTCACTGATATTGATTCATCGGTCAGTGGGGCGTGTAAGAAGCGCAAGACTACCGCAGAGCTGTGCGTATTGGCTCTGCGAGTAAAGAGGAAGGGAATAATGCACAGTAGGACCATCGCAATAAAAGGAGAGCAGATCCTGTTCAGGTTTGCTACTATTGCTAGAACTTCGAGTCCTTCCAATTTTCCACCAACGAGCTTGCCATATGTTCCCCCTGCTAGTTCCTTGATTACCACTGATGTGGATACCCCCACCTGCTACTTGTGCTTCCCCTGTTGTGCCCGTCATTAGAGAAGTGTCGATCGAGGGTAATAGAGGCTCGGTCCTTTGGCATAAGGACTCGAGCGTGCAGGGGTACCCTTACGACTCTTATGTCACGACCCTCGAATAGGAAGCTTTAGTTCTAGAGGCTACGAGACCAAGTAGAGGACAACTACCATTAGCCCTAAGCTTGTGTTCTTCTCTGTGGTTCTTACTTTATGATGCCAATATGGTGGGATTGAGGTATAAGAAGACCCGTCAGAGGGAGCTCATGGACACTAAGGTGGATTTGGCGAGAGTTTGCGAGCAGCATCACAAGATGATAGAGGAAAATGAGGTTATCATTAAGCAAAATGAAGATCTCACTAAATGTTTGGCCATCATTGAGACTAAAGTGGAAGGGTTAGAGCGTAAAGTGGCCACTGAAAGGGAAAGCAAAGAGGCTTTTCAAGCTAAGCTAAATAGACTTATAGAGGAGCTTGTAGCCGAAATGGATAGGATTATCTGAGAGTGCCAAGATCAAGTAGCTAACAAGATAAAAGAGCAGCTTCGAGTCCAAGAGGATTTTAGGAAAAAAAATAGCTGAGAATGTTTTGAACTCTATTTCAAAGCTGAAGATGAATATACTGCTCCATGCCCAATGCATTGGTGGTCTCTTTGATGTTCATAAAATAGATCTCAATACTCTCGGAGGGGTGAATATGAGCAAGCTTGTTTTGAAGTGTTATGTCCCTCGAGCGCTGCGTGGGACTCCTTTGTGTCTTCCTAGAAAAACTGTCTAGCTTTCTACTTAGAGGATAACTCAACTGAGTATAACACTTTGGTCCCTTCCACTGGAAATGCGACCTCCCTTATTGTTGATGGTGACGTGTCCCTTGCTGCTGGTAATGATGATGTGGGTCAAAGAGTCAAAAGGGAAACTGATGTACTTTAGCTTTCTAATGTTATGTACATCCTTCATTGAATGAATTAAAATTTTGTTTTTATTATTATATTTTTTTTATCTTTTGTCTGTTTTTCATATCATTTACACGACTTTATTGTTATTGTAAAAATATTAGATAACTTTGCAAACGTCGTTAGTTGGGAACGTTAATCCGCGAGCTATTTTATACTCAAGAAAAATCTTGAAAGATAATAAACTGAAGCTGTGAATCCACAAGCTGTTTCATACTTAAGAAAATCTCGAAAGATAATATAGCTGAGATGTTACTCTGCTAGTTGTTTTATACTTAAGAAAATTTTGAAAGATAACACAAATGGGAATGTTACTCCAAGAGCTATTTTATACTTAAGAAAATTTTGACAAATAACACAGCCAGGGATGTTACTCCGTGAGTTTTTTATACTTAAGAAAATTTTGAAATATAACACAGCTGAGAGTTTTTAATTCTCACTAACTGCGTTGGAGGTTGCGGCGGTAACACCCCTTACCTGTGTCAGACGCCGGGACAGGGTACGAGGCATTACCGCACTTAAACATAACGAATCATACAAAACCAGGTCATGAAATTTCATCCAAATTAAAATTTTTCATATTTCATCATAAAGTCCCTAATATGGGCTTACGAGACCCAATACATACTTTGAAAGTGGTTTGGGACCAAACCGAGAACTTTTGAAAACTTTGAAAATTTTCTTGAAAAACAGGGGCACACGCCCTGAGCACATGGCCATGTGGCCAGACGTGTGGATGAAAGTTAGGCTATTTACCAAGCCTTTTTCCATCCAAACATTTACACACTTATACCAAATTTATCAACACACAACATGGCATTATCATAAACGTACAACTTAACCAATAATAGCCAACATCAATGGCCTTATACAAAATGAACTATCAAATAACATAGGCCAACATTTTAGGCCAAATCAATTATGACACATAACAAAATAATCAAGTCCTCTATACATACCATAATTCAAAATATTGCTTTCAAAATACTGATAGAGTGTTGATAGCATGGATGGATCTTCGACGATCTCCGTACCCCGAGCTAGCTTGGTGACACTATAAGACAAGGGAGAGAAAAGGGAGTAAGCATATAGCTTAGTAAGTTGGTATGTAAATAATAAAAAATTTATTAACATGCTTTTATCAATCCTCATAATGTGTTCTCAAGATAATACAATCATATTTGCACATAGTTTCACTATTCACTCATGTTCATATCAAGTTGTCTATGCGAATCATAGTCAATAAATTATTTATATCTTGAGCTACAGAACTCTGAATTAAGATCCTCTAAATTCCTATGAAATTAAACTCACATATCTTCTTACCATAAAATTTTCAAAATTTATGGTTTAGCCAATAAGTACAATTTATTCTTTAAAGTCATCCTTATTCAGTTGTCTGACAGTTTCGACCCTTCTTCACTAAAAATTAATTATATCCTCATACAAAATTTAGATAATGTTCCCGTTTGTTTCTATTGAAAATATACTCATTAATAATTTTAAACATATAAATTCTAACCCATAATTATTTTTATACAATTTTTAATGAGTTTCCAAAGTCAGAATAGGGAATTCTAAAATCACTCTAACCCTGTCTCATAAAAATTCAAATATCTCATAATATGAAATTCTCTTTCTTACATCGTTTATACTATGAAAAACTAGACTCAATAAGCTTTAATTTCATATATTATTCAACCTCTAATTCGATTTCCATAATTTTTGGTGATTTTTCAAAGTTATACAACGACTGCTGTCCAAAACTGTTTTATTACTAATTTTACTCTTTCATATTTTCTTTGTATTAACTTTCATTTACATACACATAACACCAAGCATGTCCATAGCTAGTCATTCTAATAGCTAGTCATTATCAAATATTTACAAGCCTTCATAGTCATACTTACTCCACATCAACCTTACCAAAATTTAATCACATATCGAGCACATTGCTTATGAATATATATATACACATGTACCTGCACTCATTCATCACATAATCACAATCATTTACACTTAGTCATTTCCCGTTGAACACATCAGAATATTAACAAAGCCATCAGAATATTGCACATAATGCCACACTTGTAGTCAAAGCTACTTCACATCACTTATCACATGTAGGCTCACTCTCGAGCTATTCACATTCGCGGGTCTGCTCCCACAAGCTGTCGGCCATTCGTAACTATTCAGTGCTGCTCACACAAGCTGTCAGGTATCCACAACACATGCTAGATTACCCAGTCACTGGTAGAACTTATAAGACTAGCACCCGGATTCAATTAGTCAAAATTTCACATAGTTTTCACATAGGTTCCTAGTGACATGTCACTTGTATCCTATTTTATTCTTAAGGTTCAACCGGGAAATGTCTCACTTGTCGGTATTTTCTCAAATACATCAAATATTCAGCCACATTTCACAAAATATATCAAAATAAGAAAGCGTAAGTAAAAACGATGCATTATTTACAAACAAACTTACATCGGTCCAAAATATCAAATGTTTGCGTCTTAGTCCACAACCTTGCCTTTTCCCAGGTCGAGGTTAATTACTCGTCTTTCTTGATCTTTAATAACACATTTAACTCATTTAATACACACATTTTCAATTTAGCCCCAAAAATACCTTAAGGCAAAATTACATTTTTACCCTTAACTTTTTACATATTTACAATTTTGCCTCTAGGCTCGTAAAATGAAAAGTACTCATTTTTCTCATTACTCAAGCCTACCTGATTCATATTCCCTCTTATAGCAGCCCACAATTTTCACTAAATCACATTTCTTTACTCATATTTTACAACTTTTACAAATAAGTCCTTTTAATGCAATTTTACTAAAAATCACTTAGTAAAAGTTATTTATTACACTTTAAACTATCATATTCTACCATAAAACATCAAAACACATGAAATTCATCCATGGGTAAATTTTTAAACACAAACCCTAGCTCAAAATAATGGTAGAAATAGCTAAACTGAGCTACGAGGATCTCAAAAATGTAAAGAACATTAAAAATGGGGCTAAAACGGACTTAAAATCAAGCTTGGAAGCTTGAAAAACCCTAGCTATGTCTTCCTCATGTGAAATTCGGCCAAGCAGTTGAAGATGAGTAAAAATTGGCTTTTAATTTGGCTTTTTAATTCATTTAATCACCAAATTACTAAAATGCCCTTAACTTAAAAATATTTTATTTCACCTATTTCATGTCCATTTTTGTCCAAAAAATTAACCAATGGTCTAATTATCTTTTAAGGACCTTCAATTTAAAATTTCATAGCAATTAGACACCTCTAGCTTCTAGAACTCAACTTTTGCACTTTTTTATAATTTAGTCATTTCGACTAAATTGAGTGCCCAAACGTCAAAATTTTCGAACAAAATTTTCATGAAATCATTTCGTACATCTGTAGATCATAAAAATATAAGAATATTAATTTCTTCCTCGTCAAATTAGTGGCCCCAAAACCACTGTTCTGACTAGGCCCAAAATCGAGATGTTACAACTCTCCCCCTTTAGGGATTTTCATCCCCGAAAATCTTACCGAAAAAGAGGTTTGGGTACTTTTTTCTCATGGCTTTCTCCGGTTCCCACGTAGCCTCTTCTACCCCATGTCTTTGCCACAAAACTTTCACTAAGGCTATACTTTTATTTTTCAACTGTTTAACTTCCTAAACTAAAATCTTTATCGGTTCTTCATCATAGGTCATGTCCGACCGAATCTCAATCTCTGTCGGAGAAATTACATGTGAAGGATTGGAACGATATCGTCGTAACATCGATACATGAAACACATTATAAATTCTTTTTAACTCTGCCGGTAAAACTAATCGATACGCCACTGGCCCAATCCTTTCAATAACCTCATACAGCCCAATGAAACGCGGACTCAACTTACCATTTTGGCCAAATCTTAAAATTTTCTTCCACGGAGTTACTTTCAGAAACACTTTATCGCCCACTTGAAATTCAAGTTCTTTTATTTTCAAATCTGCGTATGACTTTTATCGATCTGAAGTAACTTTCAGACAATCACAGATTACTTTCACTTTCTCTTTGGTTTGTCTAACCAGTTCAACCCTATGAATCTGTTTCTCACTGAGCTTGGTCTATACAAAGGAGTTCGACATTTGCGACCATACAATGCTTCGTACGGTGCCATATGTATACTTGATTGAAAACTGTTGTTGTAGGCAAACTCGACCAAAGGTAGAATTTCTCCCAACTACCTTCGAATTCTAAAACACAATATCAGAACATGTCTTCAAGAACTTCAATTACTCTTTCGGAGTGACCATCAGTTTGCGGATGAAACGCGGTACTAAAATTCAATTTCACACCCAAGGCTTCTTGCAACTTTTTCCAAAACCTCGAAGTCAACCTCGGATCCCTATCCAAAATAATAGACATAAGCACTCCATGCAATCTCACAATTTCGGCAATATACAACTCAGCCAACTTATCAAGTGAGTAGTTGGTACATACTAGTATAAAGTGAGTCGATTCCGTCAATCTATCAACCACAACCCAAATGATATCATTCTTTTTCGAAGTCAGAGGAAAACCTGTCACAAAATCCATCGTGATTCTATCCCATTTCCACTCGGGAACCATCACTGGCTAAAGTAAACTCGAAGGTACCTGATGCTCGGCTTTCACTTGTTGGCAAATCAAACACTTTGATACAAATTCAAAAATATCTCTTTTCATACCCGACCACCAATACAATTTCTTCAAATCATTATACATTTTCGTACTACCTAGATGAACTGATAAACAACCACTGTGTGCCTCATGTAAAATTTTATGAATCATCTCATCATCTTTCAGTACACATACCCTATCACGGAACGTCAAGCAATCATCTGATTTGATTCGTAAATCAGAATCACAACCTGATTCACACTGAGCTATCTTGGCTTGCAATTCACTGTCATTCTTCTAAGCTTCACAAATTTGCTAAAGAAATAACGGTCTAGCCCTCAACTCAGCCAAAATCGAACCATTATCAAAAAAAACCAAACTCGTACTCATAGCTCTCAAAGCACATAAGGATTTTATGCTCAATGCATCAGCGACTACATTCGCTTTTCTTAGGTGGTAATCAATCAATAGCCCAAAATCTTTTATTAATTCGATCCATCTCCATTATCGCAAATTCAAATCATTTTGATTCATCAGATACTTCAAACTCTTGTGATCGATAAATATTCGGCATTTCTCACCATACAAATAATGATGCCAAATTTTAAAACCCATAGAAAGAAACCATAATTCGTGCGAGGTATCCCAAACCTACAGAAAATTGATTTCCAAAGGACAGAAACCATCTACTTTTCTGTAATAGTTGCCAAAGCTTCAGCTTCAATCCACTTGGTGAATCTACAGCCACTATTATGAATTTTTTTTATGTTGTGGCTATAGGGAATGCACCAAAGGTATCAACCCCCCAAGTTGCAAATGGCCAAGGACCAGACATGACTTAAAGGGGTTCCATTGGTTGTCGTTGGACTTTGGCATTTCTCTGGTAGGAATCGCACATGCGAACTAACTTGTAACAGCCTATTTTCAGTGGTGTCGAAAATAGTAGTTTCAGGACCACGACTCCGACAAGTGAGTAAATACTTTAACATTTATTTAATGTCTATAATGTTAATTTAAGGTAACATTAAATTTTCGTTAAAAATTTTGAAGTTTAAATGGTTAATTAAGTAAAAATGATTAAATCATAAAAGTTACAAAAGTTAATATTTATTAGCTAAAAGTATTAAATGGTTATGGAACATTAAACTAATTGACTTAATGGATAAATATACTATATCATTAGTTAGTGGGTGAGTATGGCATGGTTTTTGGTGTTATTTTGATAATTTAAAAAGGTTAATTTTGTAATTATGTAAATTAGAAATTAACTAAAAGATGACAAATAATGTATCATCATCTTCCTCCATTCTTTTCCTTTTTTAAAACCGTGAAAACCATAGCCAAGGGAAGAACTAGGTTTGGCCAAGCTCATTTCTATTGCATGGTATGTAGTTTTGTCTCGTTTTTAGTGATTTTTATGTTTTTGAGCTCGTATTAGCTTAATATTGCTAGCCCGGGCGTCAATTTGTAAAAATGTTAAATGTTTAAGAACTTTCCATGAATAATTTTGTAGTGTTAGTGAATTTAATTGATGGATTATTAAGCTTGGTTGTTAAATAGACACGTTTTGTTAAATCATTTTTAATGAATTTAGGCTAAATGACTTATTTAGAAAAATGGAAAAATTCAATTATAATTTTATGAATAATGAAATATATGGACTATAAAGGACCTTAGAGAAAATCGGCTATCATGATATTTCGTTAATTGTGGTTTAATGGTGAGTTTGAGATTTAGAGACTATTTTGCATAAAAGTTAAAATGTTAGGGGTAAATTCATAATTTTACATTAAGATGGATTATAAGTTAGAATCTATAAAGTTAAGCTATTGAATTATTTAATTGAATTAAATTATTATTTAGATCAAGAAAAGAATCAATCGGACTTGAATCAGGGAAAGGCGAAAATCTCGAATTAGCTGTAAATTTAGTTGTAACAACCGTAGTGATCGAGGTAAGTTCGTATAGAGATGAAAAAATTGTCATTTGATGTTTTAAATTGAGTTTACTTATTATAATATATTAAATTTACTTTGACTCGATGATTATGATAATACTTTGGAATGTTGAAGGTTAACTAATCCCATTTGAACCTTAAGAATTCTTAGGATACAAATGACATGTCATTAGGGATTTCATGTTTTGGGTGTTAGTCTTGAATGTCCTACCGATGGCTGAGGTCCTACATTTGTTGCGGATTCTCCATAGCTCGTGTGAGTAGCATCGTGTAGCTAACATTTTAACCGATAGCTCGTGTGAGCATTATGGAAAAAGGAGACGTTACAGTTATATGGAAAGGCATATTATGTGTGAGTATTTTCGAGTATCCAATGTAATTCTAGACGATTCAACGGGTAAGAAAAAAGGAATGAAAAGGCTTGTATGCAATATCATAGATATTTATGTTCATAAGATAAGAAAGTTAATATGTTCCATGGATAAAAAGATTATTGAATATTCATATGAGCAAGGTAAACTAATGCAATTCATTTCATGGTATTTGTCATGTTTTATGATGTTATATGATTAAATCTTCTACTAATGACGTGGATTATATTGAATAGGAATATCAAGTATTTGTATGAACTACTAAGCACGATTGAATGTTTAATGTGGTGAAATGGTAAGTTTAATTTTCTTTTTTATGAGCTTACTAAGCACGAGTTGCTTACACAGTTATTTTTCCACTATTTCGTAGATTGTTGGAAGCTTGATTAGTTGGAAGCTTGTCGAAGATCTATCACACTATCCAACAATCACTTTAGTAGCTTTTGATTATCTTTGATATGGTTATAAATGGCATGTATAGAAATTTTTATAATAGAAGTTTTTGAATATGTTAATAATCAACTTGGAATGAATATGCCTTTGGAGTATACATTTTGGTTGTTTGGACATATAGTGCTTTGGCAAGTTTATGTCCTTTGGTTACTTTTAAGTAATTTGAAATATATGGTGTAGTTGGTTTGTTTATATGTTAAAATCCAAATGATTATGGTCAATTTGGTATGTTTATTTTGAAAGGTGAATATATGGACAATTATTGTTATTAGGTAGCTAAATTACCTATGTTTTGTGTTTGATATGTGGCATGGTAACCTTCTTTTGATTGATGTTGTTTTGGTATAAATGAGGTTTCTTCGAATGGCATATTGGTTAGGAGAACTAGGTTGATTGAATTGGTATATTTATATGTGTTTGAAATGTGTTTGGGTCCATTTAATGTATGTACAAATGATGTAGTTTGTTGGGAAAGGTTTGGTCTTAAAATGGCTTGTTTTAAGGTCTAATTATAGAGCATACGGCCTAGGACACAGGCTGTTACATGGTCGTGTGTTGCTTATTATTTCAGGTGCGAGTATCACACAGTCTGAGACATGGTCTTGTGTATCAAGTCAATGAGTTCCACGGTCTAACACACAATCTGCAACACGACCACGTGACTCAAGTTAGTGAGATACACGGTTTAAGACATGGGCTGGGACACGACCGTGTGTCCCATTTAACGAATACTACATGGTTTGGGCTATGCCACACAGTCGTGTAACCCCTATTTTCAAATTTCCAAGTTTTTTTTAAATTTTTTGCATTATTTTAAATTTCCAAGTTGGGTTTCTAATGAGTTTTAAGTAATTAATATTAAATAGCATTATTAATCTATTTTGATGTTATTTGTTCTAATTTGCACGATAATGCTCCGTAAACCTAGTCTGGCAACGGGAACAGATTGGGAGTGTTACACAACTTGTAGGCATCTTCCTAAACTATAGGCCAGTAGTACCCTTGTCTAAAGATTTTCTGTGAGAGCAATCTGCGTCTTAAGTGATTACCACAAATTCCCTTGTGGATACAAAAAGCCTTTTCTATACAGTACACCCTCCAAAAGGGTGTATTTATTAATCGTAGGATAAAACACATTTTAATTCATCATGCAATGAGCTTGTAGTATTCAAATATTCAATTCATATATTGGGAGTTTAGCAAATATTAATGAGTTGTGATAATGGCATACCTCGCAGCCTTGCGTTGTATTTTGCGAACTCTTTTCTATCTAGGTTGTCTTGTTCACCTTGGACTGTGCAGATTATTGGTGTCATCCAGGTCTCCTTCTGAGCCATGCAGAGTACTTCGGGCTTGTCATAGCTCGAGGTTTCCTTATGCTCAAGCAGGATTTTTCCTCTTTGGTCGATGATGACAATAGATGTTAATTTTGACAATGTGTCTGCCCGTGTGTTGTCATTTCTTGTGAGCTATTTAATTTGAGCTTTGTTGAATCTGTGAGCAGCTGAGTCGCTATAGTATGATATTTTTTTAGCACTACTTCCTTTACGTCATATTCACCATTCACATGCTTTGCCACCAATTGTGAATCTATATGGACAATTAGGTCATTTGCCCCTAGTTGTCGCGCTAACAGCAATTCTGACACCAAGGCTTCATACTTAGTGATTTTATTCAATGTTTGGAATTCAAATGACAATCCATACTGCCACTCATTGCCACTGGGGTTGATTATGAGTGCTTTTTCCCCTGATCCTGTTTTGGTTGCGGAACCATCAACGTAAACTGGCCAACTTTTTGGATTGTCAACTACATGTGTACTTTCTGGGGAAGGGTTAGCTATTAAACAGTGTTCAACAAATGAAAAAGCAATTTTAGTATAAAATGCGAAACAAGTAGTGCCTCATCATAAAATATAACTCATTAAATCATTAACATGTCATGCTTTGTCATAATTATAACAGATCAAGTTGTTAACATTCACCAAAGTTCATATAGCGTACCATTTTTACAAGACATGTTATCCAGCAATTCAAATCATAGCCCACGTTACCTATGGCATCGACAATTCTTTTGAAGGAACATTCCACTATGAAATCAGCCAACACCTGTCCCTTTATTGCAGTTTGCGGGGTGAAGTCAATCCTATATTCAATGAACTCAATACTCCACTTTGTTACTCTTCCCGAAGTATCCGCCTTGGATAGTACTTCTTTCATAGGTTGATTGGTGATCACAACAATCAGATAGGCTTGGAAGTATGGTCATAATTTGCAAGCTACAAAAATTAAAGCATAAATGTATTTTTCTATTTTTGAGCACCTCAATTTGCCATTTTGGAGTACCTTGCTGACATAGTATACTGGGAACCCATGGACACCCTCTGGCTTAACTAGTATTGTTGCAACTGTCTCTTGTGAGGTAGCCAAGTATAGATAGAGTGTTTCTCCTACCTAAGGCGATTTCAAAAGTGGAGGGGAGGAGAGGTATAGCTTCAGTTCCTCAAAGGTTGCTTAACACTCTTCTGTCCATGAGAAGGAGACTCTTAAAGCTTTGAAGAATAGGAGGCACTTGTCTGCCATCCTCAAGATAAATTTGTTTAGTGCTACTACTTTTCCAGTGAGACGTTCTATATCTTTTATCATCCGTGGAGGGGATATTTTCATGATTGCTTTGATTTTCTCTGGGTTTACCTCTATTCCCCTTTCTAAAATCATAAAACCTAAGAACCTGCTGGCTCGCACCTTAAAAGCACACTTCTCCAGATTTAATTTCATGTCGTGAGCTCTTAGGATTGTGAATGTCTCTGATAGGTTTCGCACGTGCTCACCCATGGACGTACTTTTCACTAACATGTCATCGACGTAGACTTTTAGGTCGCGGCCTATCTGGTCCTTGAATGTCCTGGTCCTTGAATGTCCTATTTACCAACCTCTGATAGGTCGCGCCCGCATTCTTGAGACCGAAGGGCATAACCTGGTAGCAAAACAATCCCTTTTTCTATGATGAAGGATATTTTTTCATGGTCGTCTCATTCCAACATGATCTGATTGTAACTCAAGAAGGTATCCATAAAACTCATGAACTTGTGGTTCGCTGAAGTGTCGACCAATCGATCGATCGAGGGTAGGGGAAATTGTCTTTAGGACATGCCTTATTGAGGTCGGTGAGGTCGATACACATTCTCTATTTATCGTTCACTTTCTTCACTATTACCACATTCGACACCCAATCTGGATATTCTATCTCTCGATGAATCATGCCGATAACAGCTTGGCGACCTCCTGTCTCACTACTTCTACCACTTGAGGTACGAACTTTCTTCTCTTCTGTTTTATTAGCTTCACCTCTGGGAAAATGTTCAGCCTGTGAACAATCACTTGGGGATCTACACCTGGCATGTCTATTGTGGACCAAGCAAAAACATCTGTGTTTTTCCTCAAACATCTAACCAGTATGTTCTTTTCTTCCTCTTTCAATGCTGAAGAAATTTTGATAGTTCTCTCTTCATTGTCGTAAAATAGCTACAGGGTCTTAGTATGCTCCATAGCTTCAATTTTTTTGCTCCTATGCTCGTCTCTTACATCCAGACTATCCAAATCTAGAGCTTGAGTTGCTAACTTAGCCTTTTTCGAGCTCTGCCCCTCAACCGCAGGTTCTCTCGCTTGTTTGACAGATAGCATGTGACATTACCTTGCGGTGCACTGATTAGATCATGGGAACCCAACCCCAGTCTTTCTTGAGAACTTAATTTTTATATAGAATGTTGTGATCACCATCCTTGTCATCCTCATTATTAGTCTTCCAAAAATGGTGTTGTATGGCATCAGGTAGTCCACCACATAGAACTAAATGTACTCTCTGGTAGTGTGTTCCCCATCCCCCAAGATGACTGGCAGGGTGATTGAGCCTTTCACCTTGACTGAGTGGTTCATAAAATAATACAACAGACCAGCTCTGGACAATGCTTGTTCTTTTAATCCCATTTTCTTGTATGCTTCCCAGGATAGCACTTCCATTACATTAGGGGTGAGCAAAATTCGATTCTATTCGAAAAACTCGATAAAAAATTCAAATTTTGAATTAACTAGTTCAAGTTATTTGAGTTTGTTATTCGGATCAACTTGAATAAAAATTTAAGTTTATCTGTTTAACTCGAATATGAATTACACAATTCAAGTTATCCGAAAATTCAAATAAGAAAAGGCAAAACTATGTTGTTTTCATAAATATTTACCTCTAAAGTTAAAAGTCAAAACATTAAATTAAAAGGAAAAACTACATCATTTTGATAAATGTTTACTCATTAAGTTAAAAGGCAAAATCATTATATTTGTTTATGTAGTTAAATTATCTTGTACTTCGTCTACTAGTTAAATAATCGGTCTATGTAAACTCAACATTGAGTATAAATAATAAGATTCGTTAACTCGACTCAACTTAACTCAAATTATTTTACTCGATTCGATTCAATTTGAAAAAAATCAAATTGAATTCGGTTGCTACAATAGGATTCGTCAACTCGACTAACTCAAAATTTTTCACTCAATTCGACTTGACTCAATCAAATACTCACCCCTACACTACACTGTCAATGTCAACATGTATTCTTTTGACCTCAAAACTGGCAACCGTTGCTAAGACCACCATCGAGTCATTTCCCTCTTTGTCTCGTACCAACTCTTCGTCGTCACCACCAAACTCGATACTCTATTTTTCCTGTTGGCGCGGCCTCTTGAGAACACTAATTGACATTACGCTCTTCATGTGTGCCCTTCTTTTTATGTTGGAACCTGTCTATTCGTCATCTGTTCCTACGATCACATAGATGGTGCCTCGAACCTTTTGATTGCCCTTGGGTCATCGCACAAGCTTTGACCTTGTTGCGCACGACTTTGATTTATGTATTCTATGAGCTCGCCGTTCCGAACTGCTTCCTCTATGGCATCTTTTAACATGAAGCAGTCTTCAATCTTGAGCCCCATATCATCGTGGAAGGCACATTGATCCCTCGAGTTCACCCTTCTCCCCATGCTTCTCATCGAGGATGGCTTGGGCAAGATGTCGAGGCTCTTAACCTGACTGAGGATGTAAGTTCGCGTAGTGTTCAGGGCGGTATAAGCCTCAAACCTTCCTTAGCGAGCGTATCTTCTGGCGTGCTCTTGCTGGGGTCTTTAGGATGCCCTGAGGGTATCACTCTAGGTCTAACTTCTTTATGACCCGTCGTTTCTTACTCACAATAACTAGCTAGGGGGTCTTTGCCAGCTGTGAGGTCCTCTCTATTCCAGAACTGCCTTTCTTCCCTCTGAAATGTGGCACGTGATGCTCTCTTGATTTCTTTTGCTTCTGTGAACTTGTGAGCTCGCTCATACAAATTAGCTAGACTCTGCGGTCTATTATTCGTAAAGGAATATTGGACATGGTTGTTCTGCACTCCCATGATGAATGCATTTATAGCCCACTGATCCTCTAAGTTTTTTGTGTTTAGGGTTGCTGCATAGAATCTTTTTACATAATCCTGAAGGGACTCGCCTTCCCTCTGCTTCACCGACATCAAGCCATAGGCGTATTCATGTGTGACAGCCCAAAATTGACCCTAGTCGGGAAGTGGTTTCGGGACCGCTAAACCGAGTCACCGAAAGGTTTGAATGTGATGTTTATTGTCTAGAATATGTAATCATGAATGTGTGAAAATTTCAAGCTTCGATTTAGTCGATTGCATGTGAATTTAGTCAATAGGACTTATATGAGAAAATTTTAAAATGTGATAGGTCAATGCATAAGGACCTATTAGTGCATGTGGAAGAAAAAGGGGACTTGCATGTCAAAGTGCCCAATTCTTGATAAGTGGCCGGCCAAGCATGACTCCATTCCTCCAAGTTTATGTTGTTTATTATTTAATATTGGTAAGTAAATTAAAATAAATTAAAGAAAGGAATTAAAAAGGGAGAGATGAATAAAATAAGGAGGGAAGAGGGAGTGTTCATCTTTTTTTTCTTTGGCCATTGCCGTGAGTGAGGAGAAGGAAGGGAGATTTGGTTATTGGATTTTGGCTTGGAAGATGGTTAGAATGAGGTATGTATTGAATGATTCTTGAAAATCTATGCATGTTTGAGATGGTTAGTTCAAATTCTACTCATCCTATAGATTAGACTTAGGATTTTGAGGTTGAAATTCGGCCAAGAAGCTTGAAACTCTTAGTAGATGTGTTAATGTCATTAAAATGGATAGTAATGTAGGATATGGTGAGTGGTTAATTGCTTTTAACTTGAAAGTTGAGGTTAAAGGGGTTAAGTGATTGCCGAATCTAATTTAGGGGTGGAGGATTGTGTTCATGTTATATTGGATAGGTAGAGGTTGTAATGAGGTTGAAATTGTTGAATTGTTAGCTTGGTAACTAATGAAGTAATCGGCCATATGGGGTAAAAATGGGATGTTCATTTTAGTTGTTGTTTCATTTTTGTGAGAAATGGGTCAAGTATTCATGAGATGAAATTGTGTGATTAGATAAATTAAAGGTAATAGTATAGTTGATGAATATATATAGATATACATATTCGGCCATCACTTAGGAGCTTATGTGATGTTGAGTTAAGCTTTGCATATTCGGCTATATATATATATATACACATATATATGTAAGCCCATTCGTGATACTACCTTAGGACTATGTATATATAACCGACAAAAGAATGGGAAAAACTAGCAAGGGTGAAGGCCGAATGAGCTATAGGTGGTGTGGATGACTTTTATACATGTGGGTGTGTGTGTATGCCATTTAGTTGGTGACATTCGGCATTTCTTAATTAACATTAGAGATGAGTGAATGAAATCGGCATGTGTGTTTGTGAAAATGCCGAATGTGAATTTGGATAATATTGAGTAATGTATGTGCTTTAAAATGATGGAATGGAGTGGACGCTTTAAATGTGTTATGAACAATTATAAGTTAAATTAAGGGTTGCTAAATTACCATTGTCATTGCCGAATATACAAACATACATATGCATGTGTAATTGAAGTATGAATGTTTAGCAAGATGGTTAAACTAGTTAAATTATTGATTTAGCTCAAGGAGTTAAAGGAGGTGAATCGAGCAAAGGCAAAGAAAAGGTTATCGAGTAGCCGAGTTGGAACCGTCTTACCCAACACGAGGTAAGTCATTAAGCATGTAGTTGGTATTATTTCAAATGGTCATAATGTTTATGTATTGATGCTGAATGGAATGAATAAATATACATATATATATATGCATGCACGTATGTGATGATGAAATTGTTGAATGAAAAGAAAAGAGGTAAGATGCACTGAGTTGTTGATCTCGGCACTAAACGTGCGGGTATAACCATTTATGACCATGAGATTGGCGCTAAGTGCGCGGGATTAAATTGTACAGCACTAAGTGTGCGATTTGACTATGTTGCACTAAGTGTGCGAAATGAATATGATGCACTAAGTGTGCGAATTGACCATGCGGCACTAAGTGTGCGAGTTTGACTATGTAGCACTAAGTGTGCGATTTGATTACGTAGCACTAAGTGTGCGAGTTGATTATATAGCACTGAGTGTGCGGACTCAATATACATTCGTGAATCATTATGGACACTATGTGTGCGACACTATTGAGTCGATCGCAGACAGCGGATCGGGTAAGTGTCTTGAGTACATGGCTAATAGGTGCTATGCTTATACTTGGTGTTGAGCTCGGTAAGTTTGAACCTATGTGACAAATATACTTGAAGTCACGTACATAAAATTTATCGTAGGATGGGTGAAAGGCCGTTTAGTCGTTGATTGTAACGAAAATAAATTGATTTATGAAAATGCTTCAATGTCCTATTGATGAGTATATGGAATGTGAATGCATGAATTGATATGAAATTGAATCGATAGGTTGGAGGAACTATGGTATGGTTCGGTATGGATGGAGTAAATTGTCTCGTTCCATTTTGTTTCCTCTTGTGATAATGTTATTGATGGATGGTAGTGCATTGCTTATGACTTACTGAGTTATAAACTCACTTGGTGTTTCCTTGTCACCCATTATAGGTTGCTTGGACTCATCTATTTTTGCGGGGTCAGGCCGTCATCGAAGTCATCACACCGGATAGCAAGTTTTGGTACTTTCTTCTTAGTTGGCTTAGAAGAACATTTTAGCATGTATAAGCTATTACGTTGTGTTTGAACTTTGGCATGTAAACTTTAAGCCATGCGAAAATGGCACGAATGTTCGATTGAGTTGGATCAAGGGTAGGCATGAAATGAACCTAGTTACTTTCGTAACAGATGCTGGCAGCAGCAGTGTCATGAGATTGAAAAATCACTAAAAATAGTAGGAGTGGAATTAATTGATGAATAAATTATGTCATCGAATCTCGATGAGTCTGTTTTCATGAGGAAGTAACGAAAAGATCATATGGGCAGTATATTAAGAGATAATCAGATTTTTGTGGGACAGGGCCAGAACGGTTTCTGGATTCCCTGCTCCGACTTTGGAAATTCATTATAAATTAACCAGAGATAATTAGGGGTCGTACCATATATGTACAGATTCCTCTCTGAGTCTAGTTTTCATAGAAAGAAACGGCATCAGTATTGAAGCCCCGTGCAGGGAGATATCCAAGTCGTAATGGGCAAAGGTCAGTGTAGTCGACCCCTGCAACTTGGGAGATTTTGACTAATAAACTGTACTAATTGGCCCGACCAAAAATTCTAGAAAAAATTACATAGATGGGCACATGAGTCTAGTTTCTGGGAAAAATTACGAAACTGATTTTCGAGTTACGAAACTCAAGATATGATTTTTAAAACGACTAGTACACAGATTGGGCAGTGTCTGGAAAATTAATTTTATAAGGGGTTAAAGTCAGTTAACACCTCGTGTTCGACTCCAGTGTCGGTTTCGGGTTCGGGGTGTTACATCATGATTGCCTTATGGGCCCTAAATCTGCCCAAGAACATTTGACCCAACTGTGAAAAGTTTCGGATCAAACCTTATGGAAAGGAGAGGTATTAGTCATTGGCACTTCCTTTGAGTGTTGTGGAAAAAACTTTACACTTTGCTGCATCTGATGCTCCCAGCAGGTTCATATAGTCATTGTACTACATCAGATGAGCTCGCAGGTCCCTTCTTCCTTCGAACATATCTTTCAGGACCTTGAAGTGGCGTGGTAAGCTTACTGTCGCGATCTCAGTGGCCAGTGGGTTATTGGAACAGAATAACCAATCCATGTCTTGCGATTTAGGGTGTAACATCCGCATGTCCCTCCGTAGCTCGTCCATCTTGCTTTGCCATTCTTTCATTGGGGTTTTGTCCTATTTGTTTACGTTGCCCTAGGAACCGGAGTTATCAACATGCATCTTTCTTCACAACTCCTCATTTTGTTTCAACAACTCCTGTTAAAAGGCCTGTTGTTCCACGAACCATGCCTCTTGAGCAGCCATCTATTCCTTCATGAACTTTACTTGCTCTTGGATGGCCAGGAACTACTGGGGGTGCCTCTTAGTTCAGAGAGAGTGGCGACTCCTGGTCGGTAGAGAGGTTCAAATCCAAAGGAACAAAATTTCCCCAATAAACCGCATTGTCAAAGTTTTTCGGTTTATCGGTGAACCATCCAGCGAACAAGTCTGTTTCGTCGTGCTGGGCACCAAAACTTGACACTTCAGCCTATCCTGATGATGAGTTGATAGAGAGATTTTCATTCGGGTGAGCCATTTGTTTCTAGAAAAGAAGAAACTTAATCAAACTCGAAAAATCTAATGATCAGAAGTCTGTCCATGTTCACCGTACCAATTGTTGAGTAATATTTTCTCATCTCTTATTGATAGGAATGTTGGGGTATTAATACATGCGATTACAGGTACTATTATAGCTCATAGTAGGGCCCCACTACTTTGTCTTGATTCTATTACCTCTAGTACTGACATTATTTGTGAACTTCAGGCCTGCTGGACACATGTCCACGGAGCACGTGGTTCTTTTTGTTCTTAGGCTTGACACTCTGAGCGAGTTCCGTACCTGTTGAACATGTGTTTGGGTGGCCTACGAGGCACGCGGTCCTTTCTGCGCATTCCTTAGGTGCATGCGAGCTGAGGCCGTGGCGCACCCTAGATTCCTGCGAGCTTGATCTGCAACCTGTGCTCGCAGTCCTCTTTAGCGAGCCGTGTTCGGAAGCTCTCCTTGCAAGCTATGTCTGCAAACCTGCCTCACTGTCCTCTTGTGATTCCAATAAGATTGGCAACCAAAAAAATCTCCTACCTAAATTTTCGTTTGACAAAGACATTTTCTAATCAGTCGGCAATCCACAATGACATACCCGAATCACACTAGGAACCTCCCTTTTTCTTCTTTCTCTTCTTTCCTCCTATTTCATTCCCTTGAATATTTCATTGCTTCAAGTTTGAAAAGATTAAGAATAGAAGCCTTATTTTAAAATATTTTAGGGTTCACGAGAGACTTTATGGGTTTTATAAATAATTGGGTTTATGATTTTTTATTAAATTAAATTATGTGGCTATTATTTGGAAATTAGGTGGCAAATTAAAATGGCCACATAGGATTTCGTTATTCACAAAAAATAAATTTAAAAAATTGAATGATCATTTTGTAAGATTTCATAGTTGAGTGATAATAAAGAAGAAGAAAAAACATAGTTAAGTGTATTGCATTTTATTCTTTGTTTATTCAATTGGCTAAAACGATTCCCCCCTCCACCCCCCAACACAAGAAAAAAAAGTAGAATTGCTTTTTGGGTTTATACTATTGTGGGTTAAGGAGAAGGGTATTGCGCAACCAGTGCCAAATTCCGAAAATTGGGTTCTCCATATATCGGATATTTTACTAAAATATTACAAAATCAATAAAAAAATTCCAAAATAATATAACTTTTTTATTATTTACGAAAATTGTACAAAAAAAGGTTAAAAAAAACATACTGAAGGAGGGCTTGCCACAATTGTTCGTATTTTGGCCCTTTTTTCGTATTTTTTTTGGATTTTATTACTTTAAAAAATATACTATTTTTTAATTTTTTAATTTTACATTATTTTAGTACATTATATTTGAAATGTATTAATTTACTATTTTTTTTAAATAAATTTAAAAAAAAATCTTATTTCTGCCCTATGTTCGTATTTTTTTCTCAGATTTTATTACTTTTAAAAAAATACTATTTTTTAATTTTTTTTTATTTTACATTATTTTAGTACATTATATTTGAAATGTATTAATTTAGTGTGTTTTTTAAATAAATTAAAAAATCATTATTTCGGCCCTTTGTTCGTATTTTTTTCCAGATTTTATTACTTTCAATAAAAATATATTATTTTATTATTTTATATTATTTTAGTACATCATGTTTGAAATGTATTAATTTACTGTGTTTTTTAAATAAATTTAGAAAAATCTTTATTTCGGCCATTTGTTCGTATTTTTTCCCCAGAGTTTATTACTTTAAACAAATATACTATTTTCTAATTTTATTATTTTAAATTATTTTAGTACATTATGTTTGAAATGTATTCATTTAGTATGTTTTTTAAATAAATTTTAAAAAAAACTCTTATTTCGGCCTTTTGTTCATATTTTTTTCCCGGATTTTCTTACTTTCAATAAAAAAACACACTAAATTAATACATTTCAAACATAATGTACTAAAATAATGTAAAATAATAAAATTAGAAAATAATATATTTTTTAAAAGTAATAAAATCCGAGAAAAATACGAACAAATGGTCAAAATAAGGATTTTTTTAATTTATTTAAAAAACACACTAAATTAATACATTTCATACATAATGTACTAAAATAATGTAAAATAAAAAAATTTAAAAATAGTATTTTTTTAGAAGTAATAAAATTCGAGAAAAAAATACGAATATAGGGCCGAAATAAGAGTTTTTTTAATTTATTTAAAAAATACAATAAATTAATATATTTCAAATATAATGTACTAAAATAATGTAAAATTTAAAAATTTAAAAATAATATATTTTTTAAAAATAATAAAATTTGAGAAAAAAATACAAATAAAATGTCAAAATATAAATAATTGGTACCGCCTCTGCCACAGCGTGTGGTGCTTTTGGCAAGCGCTTCTTCAGTATGTTTTTTTTAACTGTTTTTTTATTATTTTGGTAAATAATAAAAAATTTATATTATTTTAGAATTTTTTTATTGTTTTTGTAATATTTTGGTAAAATACCCCCTTACCGGTAAGGTAGTAACCTTCAATTAGAGGTGCTCATGGGCCGGGCCGGGCCGGGTTCGGGCCGGGCCCATAAAAAAATTTGGCCCGGCCCGAAATATGGGCCTAAGATTTTTGCCCAGGCCCGGCCCGGGAAAAAAATCATAAACCCGGGCCTGGCCCGGCCCGGCCCATTTTTATTTTAAAAATTTAAAAAAATTAAAAAAAAGTATTTTAAAAATATTTTAAAATTAAAAAAATTTAAAAAAAAGTATTTTAAAAATATTTTAAAATTAAAAAAAATTAAAAAAATTAAAAAAAGTATGTAAAAATATTTTAAAATTAAAAAAAATAATTTATTATATCGGGCCGGGCCGGGCCCGGGCCAAAAAAGTAGTGCCCGAGGCCCGGCTCGTTTTCTAAACGGGCCTCGTTTTTTTACCCAAACCCATATTTCGGGCCTATATTTTTACCCAAACCCTCCCATATTTCGGGCGGCCCGGCCCGGCCCGGCCCATGAGCACCTCTACCTTCAATCCACCCCCCTCCCCCAAGAAAAAAAAAAGTAGAATTGCTTTTTGGGTTTATACTGTTGGGGCTAAGGAGAAGGGTATTGGGCAACCAGTGCCAAATTCCGAAAATTGGGTTCTCCATATATCAGTTACCAGTAAGGTAGTAACCTTCAATCCACCTATTTATCTTGTTTTCATGTTCTTTTCTTCTTCTTTTTTTAAATTATTTTTTTTGGCTAGAATAACTGTATGGGTCGATATTCTTAATCTAAAACCCTGCTGAGTGGCCTTCAAAACATCTACTATTTTGTTTTAATTCTGTTGCTTCAGGTAGCAATTTCCCATATAGTTTTCTGACACTTCTGGGCTGTTACTGAGAGGTATCTGTTAGCAGGTAATATCAGAAAGCTCACTGGGCTACAAGAGCTTAACACAGAGACATTTCATGTCTGGAATTCTTTCTTTTCCCTCAATAGTTTTGCCTGATTGGTGTTCAACTTCAAGGTAAATTGTTTTCTTCTTTTTTTATTCTTTTAATTATAGAATGCCCTTTTTGTTTAGCAGTTGGTTGAGCCTGATTTTATTGGTCCATAGTTGTAGGCGTGGTGTTAGGATGGCTGCTGCTCACACTACACATGCTGGACTGTCGTTGGAAGCCATGGCAATAAAGCCTCCTTCACACCCTACATATGATTTAAATGGCATCGTTAAACTTGCCCTTGCTGAAGATGCTGGAAATCGAGGTTTAGCTATCTGTTTTTTTAGTTGACAAGGTTCTTCCTTGCTTTTATGATGTTTCCGTTATCAGTGCTTTCATATTTCATAATCTTAGCTCCCCTAAGTTCATAATGATGAGCTAAAGGTTTTGGTGAAGAGGGTTCAAATATTCAGTTAAATCTCTCGTTTTTTTTTCTACATTATGTTTCATTTGGGTTCATTTGCAGGGGATGTAACTTGTATGGCCACCATTCCAGTTGACATGGAAGTGGAAGCCTGTTTTTTGGCAAAGGAGGATGGTATCATTGCTGGCATTGCACTTGCAGAGATGGTGTTTCAAGAGGTTGATCCTTCTTTGAAGGTAAAGAACTGCATTTTCTGTCTTTGGATCATCTTTATAGTTTTTGTGCTTGGACCACACACTCCATCTTTTGTACATTTTGGTATCAGGTGGAGTGGTCTCGAGAGGATGGAGATTATGTTTGCAAGGGACTGCAGTTTGGAAAAGTTTATGGTAAGTCAATAAGGAGGTTTCTTAAATTTTTACAAGAAGGCCCTACTAAAATTACACACTCTCTCCATACAGGAAGAGCACACAGCATTGTTGTAGCGGAAAGAATAGCTCTCAATTTTATGCAGCGGATGAGTGGTATAGCTACACTAACTAAGGTGCTTCCATTTCTTTGAATTTTGTAAATGAAGTAAACAAAAGAGTTCTCATAATCATAGCTATGTTTCTTTGTTGTAATCAAACAAATCTTGATTTATCATATAGGGCAGATGACAGGATGGCAATAGGAAAACCCAAACTGCTTATGTTTCATTTTAGATTGCTGTGGATTGAATGCAAAACAATATGGTGGATGAGTATAAATTTTACTGACAAAATAAGATTCATCAACTGTTTATGTCATTATTTAGTCAACTATTTTAAACTATGAATTCAGTCATGAATTGCAAATTATAGCATGCATGTTCAATAACTATACTAAAGAAACAAAACACCTAGCAAAAGCTTACCATTGCAATAACTTTTTGAGGGTAGAAAAGTGTTTTAGAATGTTAATTGTTCCTGCAGGCAATGGCTGATGCTGCATACCCTGCATACATCTTAGAGACAAGAAAAACTGCTCCAGGCTTACGTTTGGTGGACAAGTGGGCGGTAAGATCATTTCCTTGATCTTACTGTTGGTTCCTTCTCTTATGCCTTCGGTTGATATTGTTGAAATTTTCTTTCTGTAGGTACTAATTGGTGGAGGAAGAAATCATAGACTGGGTTTGTTTGATATGGTGTTGATAAAGGATAATCATATATCAATAGCTGGGGGAATCAGCAATGCCCTTAGATCTGTTGACCAGTATTTAGAGCGGGAAAATCTTCAAATGGAAGTTGAGGTAATTTCTGCATATGTTAAAAATATAGTCAATTAAAATTTTGTGCAGTGGACTAGTTGAACAGAATTGGGTACAAATCTGTTAATTTCTGTGTGGTAAATCATGTATCCTGTTACATGATTCAACTCTCTGTTCTGAAATTCGAAGCATTGCCGAAAAATATATTCAACTGGAATTTTGTGATCAAATACAGCTTGCTTCTTAATTTGCAATGCTTTGGAGTGGTTCTCTTCTCTCTGCATGTGTGTCTGTGAGTGTGTGTGAAAATGAATTAATCTGTCGTTGCATTGTGGCAACTGTAACAGATATGTTCACAATGTCTTTTTGAAGGTTGAGACCCGGACGCTTGTGGAAGTAAAGGAAGTATTGCAGTACTCATCACAAATGAAGACTTCATTGACCCGGATAATGTTGGATAATATGGTTATACCTCTTCCAAATGGAGATGTTGATATGTCTATGCTTAAAGAGGCTGTGGAGCTAATCAATGGGAAATTTGAGACAGAGGTACCTCATGAATCATGATTTTATCGTGTACTTCTCAATTCATTTATTTAGTGCCTGCAGACTTTGCAAGAAGGTATTGCGAATAAATTACTCCTGCTGAAGTGATGTGTTACTTATCAGATGCCTGTTCTTTCATTTTCTTTATTTGAGGGTCATGGAGGGGTGTGTGGCGCAATGATTCACTCTATTTGCTTGCTGTTTTGGTCTTTAAATATGTGAAACATGAGCAAATTATACAAAAAAGATTTATATGAAAGCTCTTGCTACTTAAATTTTTCTAACAATTTCTAAATTGTAATTTGTTTTTGGTGATTTACCTTGGCATTCTTGCTCGTGTAGTTGTCAAATGCCATCTATAGTTTTACATGGTAACTTCTATTTTAATGTTCTACTTTGAACTTTTCTGATGTTTGTAAGTGATGTATCTATTTCATTATGGTAGGCATCCGGAAATGTTACTCTTAAAACCGTACATAAAATCGGACAAACTGGAGTTACCTACATATCCAGGTAAGGCAGTGCAACTTTTTTATTTCGTAATGTATATTCTTCTAGTAAACAGAAAAATTCTGAGTTACTGAACTTTAGCTGAACCATGGAGGTGATTGTCCTGGAAAAATCTTATCATCCTCTCACTGGGTTTATTTTACTTCTAAAACTGGTTCTACTGGTATTGAGAAGTGCCAGAATTCAGTATAAAGATAAACAGATATCACTTTCCTAGACAGATATATAAATGTATATACGTGCAAGCATCAAATATCCTAATATTTAACAAGGGCACTCAAATGAGTGAGAACGGGCCCCATTGCTGGTAATTAGGCTATGCTACTACTTTCTTTGGCACCATTAGGGGAGCATGTCTCTATAGCTACAGAAGTTGATAAATTTCTTTGAATCATTAAAAGTTCTATTATAAAATGCAGGGGCTCTTCTTACGCCAACGGTCTATTCTTTTGCATTTAGACAGTTGAGTTTATTTTAATGGAACTATTTATCACTAAGTTATCCATTGCACCAATTCAAATAGATATGGGGGTTAGGCATCAAATTTGAACTTTATCAAAAGCATATGGATTTACCTACATTTGAAATGCATGACAAACTATATCAATTAGAGATGTAGGAGGAAGCGTGGATTTCAAATCCATGATTTCTCATTATTGGGTTTTGTTTTTCTTTCAAAAAATTATGACTGATATTGAAACACACTCGACGGATCCACATTTTAGTTGTATATAGAACTTCAAAATGTTGAGAAACTATGCAAGCCACTTTGTTTCAAATAGTTTAAGAGGGTTCATTCTGTAGGAAGTTGTTTAGAACTTTCTGACATTTTTATGGAAATGTTAGCCTAAGTTATTAACCAACTTGGTACTAAAACTCTTGGTATGTCTTACTGTTTCTAACCCTTGGGTGTTTGCAGCGGTGCACTCACGCATTCTGTGACAGCACTTGATATATCACTCAAAATTGATACGGGATTGGCACTTGAAGTTGGAAGGCGAACGAAACGGGCATAGTCGGTTCATCTTTACGCCCTTATTGAATAAGGAAAACTCTTCTCCACCCCCCCCAAAAGGAATTATTTACGGATTACATCATTAGTTTTTCTCTTCCCATGCTCTAATAATGGTTTAAAGAATTGATAGATGATAAACCGCTTTATGAAAGATATAGGGAGTATAAATGTATGCATGATGCTAATGTTATTTGGACTCTTCTTAATGTACTTACATGGTGTCTTGTAAAATAAAATTTGGTGCAACACATGATGTCTTGTGGCCGAAGTGAAGCATTGTCTGATGATGATATAATACCACTTCAAAAGCACAGTTTTAATTAAGGATTGGTTCAGAGCTTTAGTGGGGAATGGGGATGGTTAAGCTCATGACTTTGCATCATCATGCGTTACCATTGCCAACCATTACTTATCAAACACTAAAAGTTAACAAAAATTAATAATAAAAAACTTATCTCTTTGCCATTTCCAAAAACATGGACAACTTTCCGTATCTTTAAAGGAGTCACTAATTTATTATTTCATTTTAATTATGATTTTGACCTTGCAGTGCATCCTCACTTTTGATTGTCAAGTTTCTCTTATGTTCTAACCTTTTCTAGTTGATGGAAAGTTGTATCTATTGTCAGATCTAATTGGATGAAGTCAATTTTAGTTTGAATAGTTTGAATAGGATGAAATTAGATTGAAGGATCCCAGAAGTTAGTCCAGTCCAAACCTAATCCATCCACAAATTTAATCAAAAAATGTGAGGCTCATTATTATTATCAAAGTAATTATTCTAAAAGCAAATAGGAGGGAGGCGCATCAACCATCAAATTTTGGAATAAACAAAATGGAACTCATGAGGGTTTCTTCTCTTTTCTTTTTCTTTTTCTTTTTTAAATAAACACACTTGTACAACTCATTATCATGTGTAATAAAAAACAAAATTAATACACACTTTAGTTCTTAAATAGTTTTTTTTTTTTAGTTTGGTCTTTAATTTTTTTCTGTTTCACTTTAATCCCTAAAGTTATCAGGTATTCACAAGTTAGTCCTCTAGACATGAAAAACTAACGGTTGAGATATCCAGCTAATCATATATTGCCACATTTCATATGATGATGTCATAGTGATATCAACATTGGAAAAAACTTAGAAATGAAAAAAGAATAGAAAATTTTTACAAAAATTATTAAAATTATTTAAAATAGAACAAATTTATAAAATTACAAAATTACAAAAAGAATAGAAAAATAGAAAAAAATACAATTTTTTTAATATATATTAGGAATTTTAGTACTTTTAAAATTTTATAAATCACAACTTGCTAAGAGCTTGAACTTGAGATGGTTGTTTCTTGGAAGGATATCACATACGATAATTGCTTTATAAATCAATCAATTGAAATTTATAATTGGTAGATCCTTAGGTAATAAATTCGATTTTTTCTAAATTATTTAAACAATGAAAAATAATTTTATTTCAATTAAATAATAATTTAAATAATATTTTTAATTACTTCAAATAATTTTTACTATCTCAATACAAATTATTTGTCTCTAGATTAGTATCTTCAAAACTATCGTCAAGTGTTTGACCATTTTAAAGAAATTTGGTATAAAATAAAAAGAGCATGTGCACGAAGATGTATGAAAGAAGCTTACTCCAAACATTAAATACAGAGCCGAGTCAAATAAAGATTTTGCTCATAACACTGATAAAATACTAAAAATAGATGTATTTTAAAATATTAAAATTTTGATACAAAAATTTATTCAATTTTTATTAAAATATTTTTAAAATATTATTTTATAAAAATTGATTGTTTTATGATATACAAGTTTTAAATAATTTTTTTAATATTTTACATGTGATTAGAGAAGGTACACTCTATTCCAAGTTACAACAATTTATAAAATATTTAATAATATGATTTTTATAATTTCTTTTACAATTTTTTACAATTTCTAATATTTTATATAGTTTTTTTACAATTTTTTAAAAAACTCTAACCTATTTTAATTTTTTAGATATATATTTATCATTTTATTATTTTTTGCATTTTTTATATTTTTAAAGTTTTTTAGATTTTTCCATATGATGGTATTATTGTGGCATTGATGTATGCCACGTGATAATTTATAATTAGTTGGATATCCCAATTAGTTTTTTAAAGTTCAAATGATAGGATTGGAAATGTTTGATAAAGTTAGAAACTTAACTAGGAATGTCGAATAACATTAGAGATTAAAATGGACGAAAAAAACCTTTAAGTACCAAAGTGGGAAAATAACATACTTTAGGGACTGAAGTAAGCATTAAACCTAAAAATATGGTATTCCACAAATTAAAGAGATACAATTTTACAACTAAATATTGGGTGCAATGGTACATTGTGCTTTTAATGGAGGATTTTGATTCCAACCTTAAGTATAACATTGTTAGGAGAACAGTCACAACTTTTTAAAAAATATAAATCTGGTTCTTGAAAAAAAGGGTGTATGAGTGAAAGATTTAAAATTGATTTTGATTTTGATTTTGATTTTGTTTTTATTAATTTCTAAAAATAAAAATAACAAATATTTTCAGAAAGCAAAAACAACCCTATACTTCTTTATTAGAGTTGTTTTATTATATTGATAATCCAAAAATAAAAAAAGCATAATGTTAAGCGAAAAACATCCAAATCGAATAAGGTAGAGTTGATTATCATCATCATGATATTATTATTATCATTATCATTTATGAGAATTAAAAATTCAGTTCCATCTCTTTTGAAAGCTTGCGAAGACTAATTTGTAAAAATGATTAAAATTTTTTTGTTAAGAGTTTAAAATCTGTCATCTTCTTCCCCTTCTCTTAACATTACATAAATAAATGTGAATTTAATTCGCGTATATATTACACCAATTGCCAAGGCTTTAAATTCTAGCCTCTTTCTATAAATTTAATTTGATATTTTATTATATTTTTACTCAAGAATATAATCTTACAAAAATATTTGTTATCCAGCAATTTATTGTTTCTGACCAATGAAAGAAGTTGAGGTAAATTTTGAAATCTTGGGTATTTATTTTGGCTCGATAGTTACTTGAAAGTTAAATTAATTGATAAGTTTATTATCAGATCCAATGTTTGTAATAATTAATTGTATTACTATTGTTGTAAGTTGTTGATACTGGGTAACAATGAGGAGAAGGTTGTCGAAACCCTTTTTATTTTTGGAAAAAAACAAAATTTAGTTGTCGATGAAAATGGGAAAAATTGGGAGTCGCCACCAATCTTTTATTAAGGTGTGATTGGGTCACCTAAAAACGACTTTGGTCTACGAATTTTAGAAAAACGGGCCCGGGAGTCAGTTACATATGAGGAAGGATTAGCACTCTCATTACGCCCAAAAATCGGTACCTAATTAATTAATTAATGTCTTAATGTCGAAAATTTGAAAAATATAATCCTTAGCAAAAACTTAAAAACATTACGTATTAAGACCCTTATCATTTCAGAGAAAGAAAATGCCACACCCAATGCGTTAGGGCACGACATTCTAATTTCCTCAAAAATGAATTAGGCCAGAATACTCGTGTAATAAAAATTTAAAAGAATATCCATTTATTCAAGATTTAAGAAATCGCGGCCCAATACGTTAGGGCACAATTCCTCCAAAATCTCAAACTCGAAATATTTCCTTTATTATTTTTAGAAAAAATCTTCATTTCGAGAAATCAATGCGTCACATCCAATACGTTAGGATACAACGTGTTGAATTCCCAATAATGAGTTCTTTTTTTTATTAAAGAGAAATGCTCGATTGTTAGATTTAACAAAGAAAATCGGAACCCAATACGTTAGGGCTCAATTTCCTTGAAAATCCTAAATACGAGCATTATCTCAATTTTGAAAATTTTCTATTTGTAAGTTTGAGTAAAAGATGATGTAATGTTATATTATATGTGCAAATATCGTGATAACAAATACAATAGTAATAAATACAATGATAATAATTTTAACGATGACATAAAAATAATATAAACAAATAAATAAATGGAATTAAAAAACAATAATCCATGACATGCCAAAATACCAAATGAATAAATAAATAAATTTAAACACAATTAAATAGCGAATGAAGAAAGCAAACCAAATAAATAAAGAATAGAAGGTATATAATATACACGTTGAAATTATGAAGTTTAAAAAATATACATATGATTTACATGTAAAATATATATAATATCTATATTATCAAAATAAATAAAATATGTGTATATATATAAATATGAGAAAAATATTAGTTGAAAAAATATATATAAATATGTACAAAAATATATATATGTATATAGATTTAAAAAAATAATTACATATGAAAATTATGAAAAATATATAAAAAAAACTATTAAAATTAATCAATCTTAAGATAAATATTAAAAAAGGACTAAATTGAACTGCAAATAAAAAAATCTGGGGAAATCCGTAAATAATTAAAGCCCAAAGGACTAAATTAAACGCGCGAATTACATAGAGGGGCTGGAAGGAAAATTTTCTTTCTCCACTAAAACGGCGTCGTTCAAGTTGGGCAAAATTGAAATCGAAAACAAATTAAAGGGCGAATTAAAAAAATAAAAAAAAAACTTAATTGTAAAATATTAAAAAGACGGAGGGGTTAAAAGCGCAATTTGCCCCTCCGTAAAAAACACGCGGATCCTAGGCCGGGTCGGGTCAGAGTCAGGTCGGCCTCCCCAAAACGACGCCGTTTTGGCATCTGGGGAGGCCAAGTGAAACGGCGTCTTTTCACTAGGCTATTTAAGCCAAACAATCTTCAAAAATTTTATTTTCCCTTTTTCTGTTTAAAAAAAACAAAAAAAAGCTCTCAACCTCTCCCTTTTCCTCCGGGCACCGGCCTAAGGCCCGGTCATCGGCCGATCACCGGCCACCGCGTCGGCCACCGATCTCCAGCGCCGGCACCGCCGTCTGCGGTGGCCGAAAAAGGGGAAAATCCCCTTTTCAATTCCTTAGGCCCCTCTAAGCCCAAATCTGGGTTAAAAAACTCTAAAAGGTAAGCGAAAAACCCTCAAAAGCCCAAATCTGGGTTAAAATAAATATAACAGTAGAAAATAAATAAAAATTGTGAGTAACAATCTTTGATCGATTTGTTTGCTCTCTGAAAATAATAGCTTTTTATTTTATTTTCAAAATACGGGGTCCTTTTACAGTGTTACAATGGCTATTTTATAGCCGAATGAAATAATCTAAAGAAGAAACAAATATGTTTCTTTATTTGATTTGCAAATCTTTGATTCACTTTCCATTTTTGTTTTTCTTTGATGCGCAGGTGAAGATCCATAGAGATTCGGCCTACGTGGAATATTAGAGTTGCGGCGGCTGAAGCTTAGAAACCCTAGGGTTTTCCACCTGTTTTGGGCCACTAAGTTTCGGGCCTCTGCTTCATTTCTTGGGCCTTGTATTCTGGGCCAACCAATTTTGTTTTGGACTTGTTAAAAAAACACTGAACTTTTACTGTTATTTTTGCTTATTAAGGGCCGGGTAAAATTTAGGTATTACAGCTACCCCTCTTTGCTCGTTATCGTGTAAAGAAAACGGAGCAAAGACTTTAAAAATACCCAATTTTACCCGGTCGTGCTGGACCTTGGTACTCTTCTTCTTCAAATAGCTTTATTCATTCCTACTGCATCTCCAGAAGTATTGGAACTAATGCTCCAATCTACTTCACTGCAACTTCATAGCTTCAACTTGATCTGTTGTCACTTAAAGATGAATTTGATGTAATCTGCTCTGCTGCAACTTCAGAGAGATAAGACCCATCATTCTAATCCACTCCACTATAACTTTAGGGAGACAGGATTTGTTCATTCAGTCTGCCGCACTGCAACTTCAAGAGGATAAGACTTGTTTACTTAGTCTGCTCCACTGCAACTTCAGGGAGATAGGATTATCGGCTTTAATCTGCTCCACTGCAACTTCAAGAAGATAAGATTTGCCATCTTCAGTCTGCCTCACTGCAACTTCAGGAGAATAAGACTTGCTTATTTAGTCTTCTCCACTGCAACTTCAAGGAGATAAGACTAAATGCAATCTACTCTCTGCAACTTCAGAGAGATAAGATCCAAGGTTTTAATCCGCTCCACTGCAACTTCAGGGAGATAGGATTATCGGCTTTAATCTGCTCCACTGCAATTTCAAGAAGATAAGATTTGCCATCTTTAGCCTGCCTCACTGCAACTTCAGGAGAATAAGACTTGCTTACTTAGTCTGCTCCACTGCAACTTTAGAGAGATAAGACTAAATGCGATCTGCTCTCTGCAACTTCAGAGAGATAAGATCCAAGGTTTTAATCCGCTCCACTGTAACTTCAGGGAGATAGGATTATCAGCTTTAATCTGCTCCACTGCAACTTCAGGGAGATAAGATTTGCCATCTTCAGTCTGCCTCACTGCAACTTCAGGAGAATAAGACTTGCTTACTTAGTCTGCTCCACTGCAACTTTAGAGAGATAAGACTAAATGCGATCTGCTCTCTGCAACTTCAGAGAGATAAGATTCAAGGTTTTAATCCGCTCTACTGCAACTTCAGGGAGATAGGATTATCGGCTTTAATATTCTCTACTGCAACTTCAGGGAAATAAGATTTGACATCTCCAATCTGCCTCACTGCAACTTTAGGAGGATAAGACTTGCTTGCTTAGTTTGCTCCACTGCAACTTCAGGGAGATAAGACTAAATGCAATCTGCTCTCTGCAACTTCAGAGAGATAATATCTGTAATTTTTAACCCACTCCACTGCAACTTCAGGGAGATAAGATTACTGGCTACCGATCTGTTCTCTAGGGAACATGACCTGTAAAAATCTATTCTATGAACTTAATTATGCCTAGTGATTAGGATGTTATGATCAAAATGAATTCAATGCTCCTAACTAGACATGTATGAATGACATTTGAATGAATGCAGAATGTCATTTTCCGAGAATTATCACTCAAGTTACCATTTAAAGTTTATTAAGGTTTTTATTGCTGACGCCCTCTGCTTGGCTGTCATCTCCAAAGAAACACTTAATCAAATTACCCCCATTGTGAACTTCAAAACTCAATCCATTAGGACGCAGAATTTGACAATCCTCCTTCCACTGTGACCCAATGGTAGGAAAATTTGACTCTTCTCAGTCCTCTCTTATCGTAATTCAAGGATGTAGATCATGAACTCTTTTGCACCAATCTCAAGGTGTCATACCAAATGCTCATGCACAAATGAAGAGTTTTCCTTCTAGAGGGAATTTCTTCCTACTCCTTGGTAATTGAAGTTTTGTCACTAATCAAGACTTCTTGTCATCTCATTCAGTATTTAGACAACAAAGTCTGAAAGAATAGTCTTAATTTAGTCTTTTTCCTTTTTAGACTTTTAAAACTGGTGCGTTCTAAACAAATAGTCCTGCTTCTGGTTACTAAACTATTTAGAAATTCCAAGAGTAATATGCAAAACTTCTTTTGTGAAAGTTTTTTAGTCCATTAATCATTATTTTAATGCCACATGCTTGCTCAAAGATCAAAATATTGACTAAAAATGAATTAATTCAAAGGATAACTCAAATAATAGAAAAGGAATTTATTGATATCAAGTGTCTTGAAAAGAAAAAAAGTATTCAAGAACATCGAAGAATGAAGTATTTACAAGAAAAAACAAACTCGGTACAAGTTATATGAAGACTAGGTGCCTTGGATATTGCCGCTTGAACTTTTTCGCGCAAACCAAGAACCATCCTGAATTTAACATGTGTTTAGGGGATTTACAGCACTTTGTCGATGCCCCCAAAACGTCGTCTATCCTTTCCTTGTTGACTTAAGTGTAGCAGGATCACCATATACCCCAATCTGACAGTGTTTGAGCCGCCCTTTTTGGGTTTTCAACTCAAACCCCCTTTGGTCTCAATGCGCCCTTTTCAGGTTTTCCCTTTGGCCTCTCCGTCTTTTTTTTTTTTAGGAAATCAGAGCGCCCTTCATGGGTTTTCACTTTGACTCTTTCATTCCTTCAAGTGAAATATTTCTTGACCGAATCTGAATTTACAGGATTCAGAAAATTTTTGCCATCTATTTCACTCAAAATCAAAGCGCCTCCAGAAAAAGCATTTTTCACAACATAAGGTCCTTCCTAGTTCGGCATCTATTTCCCTCTGAAATCTTTTTGTAAAGGGAGGATCTTTTTCAAAACCAAATCCCCCTCATGAAATTCTCTAGGACGAACCTTCTTATTATAAGCTCGCATCATTCGCTTCTGATACATTTGACCATGACGAATAGCTTTTAGTCTTTTCTCTTCAATCAGGTTCAACTGATCATACCGAGATTGGATCCATTCGGCCTCAACCAACTTTAGCTCAGCCAATACCCGAAGAGAAGGAATTTCAACCTCAATAGGTAAAACTGCCTCTATTCCATAAACCAAAGAAAAAGGTGTTGCCCTAGTAGAAGTCCTGACAGATGTTTAGTAAGCCAGAAGGGCGAATGGTAACTTCTTATACCAATTATTGTAAGTTTTAGCCATCTTCGCCACAATCTTCTTAATATTTTTGTTTGCCACCTCTACTACACCATTCATTTTTGGACGATACGGTGACGAATTATGGTGTCTAATATTGAACTGACTGCAAACTTCCGCTATTGTGCTGTTATTCAAATTCAGTACATTGTCAGATATGATTCTTTCAGGCATTCTATATCGACATATGATCTCTTTCTTTAAAAACTTACTGACTGCTGACTTCGTGACATTAGCATATCAGGCTGCTTCTACCCACTTAGTGAAATAGTCAATAACCACAAAAATGAACGATGTCCATTAGAAGCCTTCGGTGATATTGGTCCAATGACGTCCATACCCCACATGGAGAAAGGCCATGGAGAAGTCATAACATGAAGAGGTGAAGGAGGCGCGTGCATTTTGTCCCTGTAAATTTGGCATTTATGGCATTTCTTGGCATGATTGATGCAATCTCTTTTCATGGTGGACCAGTAATATCCAAATCTCATGATCTGTCTAGCCATTGTGAATCCATTGGCATGCATTCCACAAACACCCTCATGGACTTCTTCTAAAATTTTTTTAACCTCTACAGCGTCCACGCATCTCAACAGTACTCAATCCTTTCCCCTTTTGTATAGGATCTCTCCATCTATGACATAGTCAATAGCTAATCTCCTCAATGTCCTCTTATCATTCTCCGTTGCCTGATTAGGATATTCACGATTTTTCACAAATAGTAATATATCTTGGTACTAGGGACGATTATCATTCTCTATTTCTTCAATATTGTAACAGTGGGCCGAGATCTCATAAATACTAATTTGAATGGGCTCCATGTCCTCCAACTGATTCATTTTAATCATGGAAGCTAAAGTAGCAAGAGCGTCAGCCATCTGATTTTCTTCCCGTGGGAGATAACAAAAGGCAATATTGTCAAACTCTTCGATCAATTCCAGAACCAATCTTCGATAACGGATCAACTTAGGGTCTCTTGTCTCCCATTCCCCTCTTAGTTGGTATATTACCAATGCTGAGTCTCCGTGCACTTCTAATGTCTTAATTTTCCACTCTCTGGCTGCCTGTATACCCATGATGCAAGCTTCATACTCAGCCATGTTATTAGTCCAATCAAAGTCCAATTTACCGGTGAAAGGGTGATAATCTCCATTCGGAAACACCAGGATTGCCCCAATCCCATTGCCTAACGCATTCGATGCTCCGTCAAAGTTTAATTTCCAAGAATGATTTTATTAGGGATTCTCTTCAGCATTTTCCACATACATCAAATCTTCATTCGGGAAATCAAAGTCTAGAGGCTCATAATCTTCTAAAGCTCTACTAGCCAAAAAATCTGCTATCGCACTCCCCTTGATGGCCTTCTAACTTACATATACTATATCGAACTCAGATAGCAAGATTTGCCATCTAGCCATTCTTTCATTCAAGGCCGTTGACTTCATCATATACTTCAAAGGGTCTAATTCTGAAATTAGCCAAGTCGTATGATAGAGTAAGTATTGCCTCAACCTCTTAGTCGTCCAAATTAAGGCGCAACATAATTTTTCGATGGGCGAATATCTCATTTCACAATCAGTGAATTTCTTACTGAGATAATATATCGCCTTTTCCTTCTTTCCGATCGCATCATGTTGACCCAACACACATCCCATAGAATTGTCGAACACCGTTAAATACAAAATCAAGGGTCTATCTGGGCTAGGTGGTGATAGCACTAGAGTATTGGATAGGTATTGCTTTATCCTCTCAAAAGCTTTCTGGCATTCTTTATTCCAAACACGTGGATTATGTTTCTTCAAAATGCGAAATATGGGGTCACATTTCTCGGTCAACTGTGAAATAAACCGAGCAATATAATTCAAACGTCCTAAAAAACCTTGAACTTCATTCTGAGTACGCGGTGGCGGTAAATCCTGTATTGCCCTAACCTTGTCTGGGTCAATCTCAATCCCTTTTTCACTAACCACGAAGCCCAACAACTTTCCTGACCTGGCTCCAAAAGTGCATTTTGTTGGTTTGAGTTTGAGCTGAAACTTTTTTAGTCTTAAGAACAATTTTCTCAGGACCTGCACATGCTTATCCTCTGTTCTAGATTTGGCAATCATATCATCAACATAAACCTCAATCTCTTTATGCATCATGTCGTGGAACAAGGCTACCATGGCTCTCTGATATGTTCCTCCCGCATTCTTTAATCCGAATGGCATTACTTTGTAGCAGAATGTTCCCCACAAAGTAGTAAATATAGTATTTCCCATATCTTCAGGGTGCATCTTTATTTGATTGTATCTTCTTGAGAAACCATCCATGAAGGAAAACAACGAATATCCCGCCTTATTGTCAACCAAAGTATCGATATACCGTAATGGGAAATTATCTTTTGGGCTTGCTTTGTTCAAATCTCTGTAATCCATGCACATTCGCACTTTTCCATCTTTTTTAGGAACTGAAACAATGTTGGCTACCAATTCAAAATATTTTACCTCCTGTAAAAATCCAGCATTAAACTGCTTCTTGACATCCTCTTTTATTTTAAGCACAATATTAGGCCTCATTCTTCTTAGCTTCTGTTGAACTGGCCTGCAATCCTCCCTTATAGGTAAGCGATGCACTACAATGTCAGTACTCAATCCGGGCATATCCTGGTATGACCACACAAAGACATCTTTGAATTTTTGGAGTAATTCAACGAGGTCTCGTCTTGTCTTTGTGGAAATCTCAGTTCCAATTTTTACATCTTTTCCTTCTTCCAAGCTCACAATTTCTATTGATTCTTTGTGAAGTAGGATTTGTTTTTCTTCTTGTTCTACCATCCTCAACAAGTCCAGAGATAAATCACAATTTTCATCACCTTCAAAGTCGCGCGATCCCTCTAAACACATGTTTCGTTCAAAAGGACACTCTGAATTCGTAGTGGCATTATTCACGTCGTTGATATACAGAGACCTAATATGGTTACAAAAGAATGTATGAATTTATGTACAATTACTTGTGCAATGATTATAAATGAAAGAATATATTTACTTGTATAGAAAGAATGAAAGAATATTTGCTCGAAACAATTGCAAAGATATTTTTATTAAAGTAATGATATTTAAACATAAGCCTATTTCACAAAAGAATTCTTGTTATTTCTAAACTAAAACAACAAGTTTGTTTTGAATATTACTCTAAGACAGTTCTAAAGACTTTGGGTATTTCTTCCGCAGTCCAATTGTCTAGAACACTCCCAGGCTCATAAGGACAAATATCTAACCAGCTCCTCTCTTCATTCTCATGCTCATGAATGACATTAATGTGCATATTTCCCAACGTCTCTTCAATGCTTTCCTCAACCGGTATCTTTCTCTCAGCATGAATAACTCCTCTAGATACAAAGGTTTTGGATACGTGTGGAATTATCATTGGCTCCCATTTGGTTTCCTCCCCACTTAAACGTGCCCTCATTCTTTCCTGTCTTTTTTCTAGCTCCTTCTTTCTCTGTCCTCTGTCTGGCTTGTATCCTAAGCCAAAGTGATCTTGCTTCCCTTTCAGTACTGGCACTTCAATCCTCCCTTGAAGATATCTCCCCAGCTCTTTTCCAGGTAAAGCTCATTTTTCTACCAATAACAGCAAACTCATCTCTGTAGTTTTGGATAATTTAGGCACCAAAATTTTGCTTCCTTTAGGAACAAATACCGCGTTTACAAACTCCAAAGATCGAAATGAGCATTCTATTGACTCATCATTAGTCTCCATGTACGGCATCTCATTAGATACAACTGCTATTATATCCTCTTTGGTGTTTATTGTCACTAGCCGACCTTCTGATACTAACTTCAGCTTCTGATGTAATGATGACGGTACTGCCCCCGCCGAATGTATCCATGGTCTTCCTAATAAACAATTGTAGGAAGGTTTGATATCCATCACAATAAAATCTACCTCATAAACTGTTGGGCCAATCAGAAGGGGTATCTCAATTCTTCCCATGACCTTTCTTTCGGTACCGTCAAATGCTTTCACCATATTTTGGCATGTTTTCATGTGCGAACCGTCTATGGGAAGCTTGTTAAGTGTGAATAATGGCAACACGTTCAAAGCTGATCCATTGTCAATCTACACTCCTGGCAAAATATGCCCCTTGCATCATGCAGTGATATGAAAAGTTTTAGTAAATCCCACGCCCCCAGGAGGTATTTCATCATCATTGAAGAATATGAAATTATTAGTACTGATATTATTGACCAACCGATCTAACTTACCGACAGAAATATCATTGGCCACATAGGTCTCATTTAGCATCATCATCAACGCACTTCGGTGTACTTCTGAATTCAAGAGCAAGGTTAGTACAGATATGCGAGACGGTTGTTTATGCAACTGTTCGACAACATTATACTCGCTGTGCTTCAAGAATTTAAAGAATTCTACGGCTTCTTCCTCCTTCACTGGCTCGTTGATAGACAACACAGGCTTAGCTATTTCCCCCTCTTATTCCACTATTATGGCCCTTCCTTTCACATGTTCTGGATCGGCATTCACATCCTAGTCCTTTGTAGTCTCCATTCCAAGGACAGTTGTATTGCACTCATAGTTCCACGGAACCTTCCTACTATCTTGGTAAGAAAAGGTTGCAGGTTTCTTTATTATGATTCTTGGCATTACTGGCGCTCTCACTTCATCATTCCTTGGCCGCGAGATGATGACCACAGGCTGAGTTACTCTTGGAACCTTTGTGGATTCGGATGTGCAAATACTTCATTCTTCCTTAGCTTCTTCATAAAACTCTATTTCCTTGTTATCCATCAGGCCTTGAACCAAAGCTCTGAATTCTGTGCATTCTTGAATCTCATGTCCCTCCTCATGATGGAACTCACAATAGTTTTCCCCCTCTTCAAAGCTTCTTTCTGAATCCACTACCAGCAACCCTCTTTCTACCATCTTCTTCTAGATCCATCTTAAAGGAATCTTTACTTTTGTGATATTTTCTTTGATTTTCCTACCCATGTTACCTCCTATCATGTTCACTCCATTTTCATTATGATTAGGTAACGGATTCTCTGTACTGGGCGAATCATCCACTTTAACAACACCCATACTTATGAGTCTTTCTACCAGCTTCTTGAACGCCGTACAATGTTCTATAGAATGCCCCACGATTCCTGCGTGATAATCGCATTGTGCGTTTGATCATACCACTTGGGATACGGAGGCTACAGAGGCTTCAAGTGGTAAGGGGAAACCACGTGTGCATTGAATAGATTCTGATATAATTTCCTATACAACATCGGAATCGGCGTAAATTGAAGCTTCTCCATATTTTTCCTTGTATCGGATCCTCGTTTTGATGATCCTTGTTGGTTAACAGCCACTTTTCCCGGTCGATTCACCACAATCATCTTTGAATATGAACTTGTGTTGTTGACCTTATTTTCCTTCTTCTTCGAGGCCGACCTTCTGCTACTTTCTCTAGCATCTATCTTCCCGCTTCTAATAGCATTTTTTATCATTTCGCCATTCATAACTATGTCAGAAAAGCTTTTAGTAGCACTTCTTAGCATATGTGCAATAAATGGGGCCTTCAATGTATTAACGAAAAGCATCGTCATCTCTCTTTCTAGAAGAGATGGCTGAACCTGGACGACAACCTCCCTCCATCTTTATGCATATTGCCTAAAACTTTCACCGAGTTCTTTTCCATGTTCTGTAGAGTGATCCTATCAGGTACTATGTCAGTCACATGGCTGTACTGCTTTATGAACGCCTGTGCTAGATCTCTCCATGAATTAATCTGGGTACCGTTCAATCGATTGTACCACTTGGATGCTGCCCCTGTGAAACTATCCTGGAAGTAATGTATCAGGAGTTGGTCATTATTGACATAACTAATCATTCGTCTGCAAAACATGGTAATATAAGCTTCGGGGCTACTAGTTTCGTTGTACTTCTCAAACTCTGGCATTTTGAATTTGTAAGGGAGTACTAAATCCGAAACCAGGCTCAATTCTTTAGCATCTATCTCATAGTAGCCTTACACACATTCCATCGCTCTAAATTTCTCTTCCAGCCATTTGTACTTTTCCTCTAGCTGTTTTGGCAATTCATCATTCATTTTCTCATTCCCAGCCGTTTCGTCGAAGTCAGGGATAGCAGGATTACCAAGGTTGGCTCCGGGGTTAGAGCCTGATCCTGCCTGAAGATTCATTAGCATTGCAGCGTCGCCCTGAAATTACTGAGGATTAATGGTAACAGAGGACCTACACGGGTATAACTCAACTTGCTGGGAGGTAAAGTCTGAAAGATAGACAGGTCCCTCATTGTCTCCTTCTTCAACATTGAGCACAGAGCCTTTTCCTTTATCAGTTCCCTTGTTGAACCATTGAGTTAACTGAGCCATCATACTCCCTTGAGATTCCATCATTTTGTCTACCATTTTTTGCTGCTCATTCATTTGCTTTTGAAGTTGCTCCTGCATTTTCTTTTGGGCTGTTCTAGCCTTTCCATCCTTTGATCCATGTCCTTAGTTTTTGATCGAGTATCGTAGCGGTGTTTAGTAGGCTGGTTGGTTTCCAGATTAACTGAGGAGTAATTTAAATTAATTAGAATCTTTTAATATTTTTAAATACATATGAAGTAATGCAATGCATGAATGCAAAAAAGGCGTCAATTTTGATTCAATTCCATTTAAGAAAACTTTACTAGAAAACAAATTTCTTTACATAAAATGAATTGCAAATAAAGCTTTACCCTATTGCTCAGCATTCTAATCTTCCTAAGTAACACAACTAACTCTTGCCCCCGATCTGATTCTAATTCACACTTCACACTCAGCATGTCTGCTTGTACTACCAAAGCCTGTACATGATCAGCTACTTCTCGGATCTGGACCACAGCTTCCTCCATAATATGATCTCTGCTCCTAACTTGGTTTTGAAAGTAGTGTAGCTGTTCCTTATTACGATTTTCATTTGCTTCCAAGTGCTTGATCCAGTTTTCACAACTTTGCAACGTCGTTTTTAGCTCTTCGATTCTTTGCTTCATTTCCTCGATCTTCTTCAAGCTTGCTTTCAACTCTATTACAGAATTTCAATTTCGATATTGATGAAGAGATCCTTCTAACACGATCACCCTATCCTTTAACTCGCCCTTCTCCTTTTGGCTTTCTAACAAACTATTTTCTAAAGCCTCGTTTCGCCTCTGTATTTCTTGGAATTTTTGTTCCCATCTATCGGCTTTGTCCTTTTCTTCTCGAATTTTTTCTCACCACTGTCCTGACGTTTTTCCCAGCCCGGGAGTTCTCATTGACAGACACAACTTTTTATAACCCGTCTTCAAACTACCCAGCTTCTCCTCAGCCTTGTTTTTCTCTTTCCTTAATTTCTTAGTTTCAAGCTTCTGAACGTCTATGTCCAATCTCAAGTTCGTCTTTTCTTCTTCCATTTGCTCTATCTTCTTTTCTAAATCCGCATTTCTTCTCTCAAAATCTCGTCTTATGATTTCAACTTCAAAAGGAATAACTCGCAAATGCTCTTCTATTGGCTGGCGACCTTTTTGATTTACCTTGGGTATATTGTCGTTGATTCTCCTACCCCACCATTCATTATACTCAGGAGTTATCATCGGACCCACAGCTAATCCTTTCATTCGGCGAGTCTGTTTCCACGCGCTAGACATCTCTTAAATCTTCTTTCTATAACCATCATCTTTGTACGAAAATTCACAATCAGCTATCCCTTGGGTCGCAGGTATAAATTGTCTTGACCTATACTGTCTTAGCACCAACAACGGGGCATATCCACTAGCTCCCCAAATCCCAAGTAGTGGAACCTAATCAAAATTACCACACCTATACAGGATCTCATCTGGAAGTAACCAAGGAGCTTTCCACTCAACATCTTCCTCCTGAAGACTTTGAAGAATCGCCATCCACTTCTCCTCTGAAATGTTGTCCCTCCTCGGCATAGCTACTATCTCCTTTAGTGGTGAATAATTTTCAGAGAAAACCTGATACGAAACCTTATCCACCCTCCAAAAGTGACTGTGAAACCATAAAAGTAGAAGCTGTGCACATCTAATAAATCTTCCATCACCTGTTTTTCGGCATGCACTCAATGACCTGAAGGTTTCTGCCAAAATTACCGGAATCGGTGTAACCTTCTTATCAAGTCGGTCAAATAAATCGGTGACTGCTTCATCCACATGCCCCAAGGCCTTGGGGAAGACAACCAGGCCATATATACTTAAAGCAAAAACATCTAACCTCTTTCTCACATCCGGATGTGTTAGAATTGCATCTTTCAAACTTCTCCAAGGAACGCATTTACTATCCCCCTTTTGCTTAATCCGTGCAGCAACCCACTGCTCACTCATCCCTGTTATACCTATCAGCTTCTTTGAAAAGGTTGGCACATTTATCGCTCTCGAGTAGACCCTGTCCATTTGAAACTTTGAACATCGGAGTAAAACCACATTTTCTTCTATTGTAGGCACCAAATCGACATTCCCAAACATGAAGCAACTGTAAGCATGATTCTAAAACTGGGCGATGGCTCGAAACAAATGCTTATCTACCTTCACATCAAGCAAATAAGGCAAATCCCCATAATTGTCATAAAATAACTGTCCAACCTCATTATTCCACTGATCTCAGATTTTCTTCAACTCCTGCAAATTGTTTTGAGTTACACTGATGCGAGTAAAATCCCATAATTCTGATACATACTCATCGGCCAGGCTATCGACCTTTTCTTGCTGTGTTGTTTCAGACCAAGTTCGGATAGCTGCACTGTCCTCCACTTTATCAAAAAACTATTTTTCCATGACAAGCTTTCTATCTAGCAACTGAATCTGAACTGATGCCTTTTATGATGAAATGAAATGCCATGTCATGCAAACAAAATAAAACACAAAAGTCAGTATCAAATATAAGCATATAATCAAGGAAGAGTAAAACATCTATTAGGACATCTACTAGGGTTTAGTGTAGTTCTACCTAAGGCAAGCTCCTAAGACTCATTATATGCGGTTTGGCTCTAAAGTAAAGGTACCCGAACCAGCAGATTCCTTGATATTCACCCATTATAGGCTCATATAGATCAAGTTCAGTTCAGGGGGACACATTTTCTCTATGACTATACGGAGATGAAAATCTCACGAAGGCATAGGTACCAGTGTATCCCAAAAGTGATCCACTATCCTATACGAAGGTCAAAACCTCACGAAGGAATAGCTTCTCACTCCCACTTAGAGGGTAAAATTATCCAGTACATGTAATGTATAATGCAAAATAATTTAAAGTACTTAAATCAATTAAGCATGAATGTAAGAGGATTTTTAAAAATGAATTTCATTTTTTCGACTATAAGACAAAAATTAATCAACTTTGCGACTCGACTCTCTTATTTTTTTTTAAAAATGTTTGTTCCCCAGTGGAGTCGCCAAGCTGTCGAAACCCTTTTTTTTATTTTTGGAAAACAAAAACAAAAATTAGTTGTCAATGAAAATGGGAAAAATTGGGAGTCGCCACCAATTTTTTATTAAGGTGTGATTGGGTCACCTAAAAACGACTTTGGTCTACGAATTTTAGAAAAACAGGTCCGGGAGTCGGTTACGTATGAGGAAGGATTAGCACCCTCATTACGCCCAAAAATTGGTACCTAGTTAATTAATTAATGTCTTAATGTCGAAAATTTGAAAAAAATAATCCTTAGCAAAAACTTTAAAACGTTATGTATTAAGACCCTTATCATTTCAGAGAAAGAAAATGCCACACTCAATGCGTTAGGGCACGACATTCTAATTTCCTCAAAAATGAATTAGGCCAGAATACTCGTGTAATAAAAATTTAAAAGAATATCCATTTATTCAAGATTTAAGAAATCGCGACCCAATACGTTGGGGCACAATTCCTCCAAAATCTCAAACTTGGAATATTTCCTTTATTATTTTTAGAAAAAATCTTCATTTCGAGAAATCAATGCGTCACATCCAATACGTTAGGACACAACGTGTTGAATTCCCAATAATGAGTTCTTATTTTTTGATTAAAGAGAAATGCTCGATTGTTAGATTTAACGAAGAAAATCGAAACACAATACGTTAGGGCTCAATTTCCTTGAAAATCCTAAATACGAGCATTATTTCAATTTATAAAATTTTCTATTTTTAAGTTTCAGTAAAAGATGATGTAACGTTATATTATATGTGCAAATATTGTGATAACAAATACAATAGTAATAAATACAATGATAATAATTTTAACGATGGCATAAAAATAATATAAACAAATAAATAAATGGAATTAAAAAACAATAATCCATGACATGCCAAAATACCAAATGAATAAATAAATAAATTTAAACACAATTAAATAGCGAATGAAGAAAGCAAACCAAATAAATAAAGAATAGAATGTATATAATATACACGTTGAAATTATGAAGTTTTAAAAAATATACATATGATTTACATGTAAAATATATATAATATCTATATTATCAAAATAAATCAAATATGTGTATATATATAAATATGAGAAAAATATTAGTTGAAAAAATATATATAAATATGTACAAATATATATATGTATATAGATTTAAAAAAATAATTACATATGAAAATTATGAAAAATATAAAAAAAACTATTAAAATTAATCAATCTTAAGATAAATATTAAAAAAGGACTAAATTGAACTGCAAATAAAAAATCTGGGGAAATCCGTAAATAATTAAAGCCCAAAGGACTAAATTAAACGCGCGAATTACATAGAGGGGCTAGAAGGAAAATTTTCCCTTCTCCACTAAAACGGCGTCGTTCAAGTAGGGCCAAATTGAAATCGAAAACAAATTAAAGGGCGAATTAAAAAAATAAAAAAAAACTTAATTGTAAAATATTAAAAAGACGGAGGGGTTAAAAGCGCACTTTGCCCCTCCGTATAAAACACGCGGATCCTAGGCCGGGTCAGGTCGGAGTCGAGTCGACCTCCCCAAAATGGCGCCATTTTGGCATCTGGGGAGGCCAAGTGAAACGGCGCCGTTTCACTAGGCTATTTAAGCCAAACAATCTTCAAAAATTTCATTTTCCCTTTTCCGTTTAAAAAAAACTAAAAAAAAAGCTCTCAACCTCTCCCCTTTCCTCCGGGCACCGGCCTAAGGCCCAGTCACCGGCCACCGCACCGACCGTCGATCTCCGGTGTCGGCACCACCGTCTGCGATGGCTGGAAAAGGGGAAAATCCCCTATTCGATTCCTTAGGCCCCTCTAAGCCCAAATCTGGGTTAAAAAACTCCAAAAGGTAAGCGAAAAACCCTCAAAAGCCCAAGAAACCTTTCGGTTTCCGGCCGTCTTTCCTCGGAGACGACTTCCTCGGCCGTTTATGACGATTTGGGCTCAAAAAAATAGGTTGTTTCTCCCTTTTCTCTTATTTATTTTATTCGTATGTATATAAATGATAAAATAAATATAAATATAACAGTAGAAAATAAATAAAAACTGTGAGTAACAACCTTTGATCGATTTGTTTGCTCTCTGAAAATAATAGCTTTTTATTTTATTTTCAAAATCCGGGGTCCTTGTTACAGTGTTACAATGGCTATTTTATAGCCGAATGAAAAAAATCTAAAGAAGAAACAAATCTGTTTCTTTATTTGGTTTGCAAATCTTTGATTCGCTTTCCATTTTTTGTTTTTCTTTGATGCGCAGGTGAAGATCCATGGAGATTCGGCCTACGTGGAAGATTAGAGTTGCGGCGGCTGAAGCTTAGAAACCCTAGGGTTTTTCATCTGTTTTGGGCGACTAAGTTTCGGGCCTATGCTTCATTTCTTGGGCCTTGTATTCTGGGCCAACCAATTTTGTTTTGGACTTGTAAAAAAAACACTGAACTTTTACTGTTATTTTTGCTTATTAAGGGCCGGGTAAAATTTAGGTATTACAAAGGTGACTTGGAGAAGAATAATATGCTTGTTCTTTTGTGCATTCAAGTTTATATAGGGGTTGTCCTTATCTCATAGTGCCACATAGCGAGCCACATGGTTGTGTGGACAAGTTAGAGGCCAGTGGTCACATGCTAAGTGCCAAACGAGTACTACTATTGCAGGTAGATTGTTGTTATGATACGTGTTGCGTAGTTTTGCTTGTGTCATAGGTTGTCTTGTTCTAACACCACCATACCATTCTTAAGACATCACTGTTTTATGAGAGGTCATCATAAAGAATTCAAATCAAAATACTCACAGATTCTGTAGCGTGGAAAGGAGTATAACATAAATTTAAAAAAATATTTTACAAATTTATAAAATAATATTCATATTTAATATTTTAAAATTTTCAATTTGACTGATAAAAGACCTTGTATCCGAGAAGGGAAAATAAAGGTGTTTTGTTTTTAAAATAAACAAAAAAAGATAGATAAATTTATAGAAACAAAATGATTAGGAATTTGGAAGTAGAAATGGGTAAGAATAAGTTTCGTGTTTCTTTAAATGAAATTTCTTAGAGATTTATGTTTTTTCAGCAATTGAATGTAAGGCCAATCTGATCCATTTAATCAATTTTTTTTTCGTTAGGTAAGTTAAATATGCAAATTTTACAACAATATTTTTAGTAATTGTTTCAGTAGGTGCTGTTATTCAATTTCTTACCAAAATTTCATGTTTCAATAAATATTTTATAGTACATTCAATTAATTTCATAATCAAATTTTGCACGCAAACATTTAGACATAAAACAAAATACCATTCTAAAAAACACAAATATTTAAATTATATGTAATATATAACTCATTATTAAATTCTAATTTCTTAATAAATTATATATTTATATGCAAATAAAAATTTTAATATTATTAATTAGATTCAATAATTACATTCTAAATTGGTTAATTGAATTTTAAAAAACATAAGGTAAGAACATGGTAAACTTTGAAATCTTAAATTCAATCCTCCTGTATCAATTTTCATCCAATTTACTCTAACAGTAAAATAATATAATATAATACATTAATTTTTTTATATCGAAGTAAATATAAAAAATCTATAATAAGAGAGAATAGAAGGGGAATAAGGATGAAAATTTGTCATGATTTTTAAATACCAAATACAAGCACGTGTTAATTCAATGTATTAAATATGTATGTATATGATACTGTTTGAAGAAATGAGTGATATGAAAGCACAACAGCATTTTTTCCCCAAATTGTGAAGCATAGTTTTGATGGAGTACCAAAAGGGATATTTTTAGTGCTAAACCCTTTTTCATTTTTAAGGACTAATTATTCCATCATGAATAGCAAAAAGTGGATAATGACATTATAACATCATCACTACTCTTTCTTTCAATTTATTTTGTTGGTGGATAATGGGCTAAATCTTTTATTTATTATGTGTAATATCACCAACCCACTATTATTTTATAATTATTTAGGTAAAATGTATTCTGGAGGATGTTGCGCTAAAAATTGAATTACATTTTGTTCCCTCTATTTAAGATATAAGTAAATTAGTTTTTATACATTATATCAAAGAATAAATTGGTTCTTTTGTTAAAAATTTCATCTATTTTTATTGTTAAAACTATTCCATGTACGTCAGCATGAGGTACACATGACATCTCAAATGTAACTTTTTGGTTATTTCGTCAACCACTCCAATTTTTAATAGTAGAAATGGATTAATTTTTTAACAGAAAATATCAATTTGCTCTTTGATTTAATGTACATGGATTAATTTGTCCATTTTTTAAGTAAATGAGACAAAATACAATTTCACTCATACTACAAGTGTCACGGGGCTAGAATTTTAGTTTAGCAAACCGAGCGGCCTTAAGCGGTTCTTTGCTTCAAATCTGCCTAAGTCTGCCTAACTCTCGAAAATGAGAGTTCACAAAAGAATTTGTCTAAGGCACCGAAATAAAGTGGAAGCAACTCAAAAAGGCGAAGGGACTTGAATCGAACAAAAAAAAAACCACAAGAAAAATAATAGCACACCAAGTGTTTGAGTAAATACCTTCAAAAATATTTTTTAACTCAAGAATGAAAGTGATTACAAATGAAGGAGGAGGACTCTATTTATAGTTGAGTTCTCCCAAATCCAACAGTACAAATCGAATTACATTAATGACTAAGATTAGTTCTCATCTACACTAAGAGAGCACTAAGGGATTAAAACTCTATACATTTTTATCCTTTAGGATTTACAATAATTATCTTGGTAAAAATACAATTTATTGGAGTGTTTACATTTTAACTAGGATCCAAGTAGATGGACCTTGAGTCTCTTCCAAGCAATAGGCTAATATTGTCGAACCGAATGACCCTAAAGGAACATGAAGGGTTTAAAATGTGCGCATTAGTTGTAGGCTGCTTTGTGCGGCCCGTGACATTCTCCCCTAGCTCGTGACGCCCTCGTCATATCCTTGAAATGGAACTAGTCTATCTTCTCTTGAAACTGCCATAAAGCCTTGTCAAGTTCCCAACTAGCCTCATTGTTGGAAAGTCCCTTCTATCAAATAAGGTACTCATGGCTCGACCCATAATACTTCTATCGAATCACTCGGTCTGCCATGATGCATCCAACTTCATGATCATAAAAGACTTTTACCCCCATTGGTGCTTGTTTGAACTTGTCTCGATTTGGATCCTCTTGATCCTCATGGAATGACTTAAACATACAGATATCAAACATCGAATGAACCTTGAGTTTTGTTGGCAACTCTAGTTTGTAGGCTACCTTGCCTACCCTTTTCAAAACTGTAAAAGGTCCCTCATACCGTATGCACCTCATACGGCTTAGTATAATCCAGTAAGAAAAGCACAAGCTCTTTATGATGGATTTGGTACCCTAAGTGGAGTATATTCGTTTGTATACTTATATTTTTCAAACAAATAGGTTTAATAAAATTATTCATAAATTACATTAATACCATTTGTATATTGTCTTTAATGATTTTTGTAAAGCAAAATAGAAGAAAATATTAGCTCACTGACTATCTAATGTTTAACTAATACTAAGCGGTATTACGTGATTGAATTGTAATATGGAAAGACAACTTATATTAGTAGATGAACTTAAACATGTCCTTAGTCTAATCGAAAATGAGCAAATTGATTGAAAGACTAATATGTCGTCTATAAAGTCCAATTGGGGAGATGTTTTATCTTGAGCATTGGAGTGAATGACTCCTAGAAGATAAAGACATAGATGTGATTGACTGGACTGACAGCACATTAGATAGGACCCAAGTAGAATAGATCCTGAATTTGTTTGTGGATTTATTGACTTGTGACGTTTATAGTGTGGCATACCTTAATCCTAAATGGACGATGGACTATGTATTGTGACTCGTATAATTTGATGTAAGTAAAAGCCTAAGTTCAAATAGATAAGGAACCGAAAGTTGGTGCATTTGTTATATGACTTTTGCAGTATGTATCATTATTCACAATAGTGGAATTCATAAACCAAGAAATGGGTAAATGATATCCTCTCATTGGCAATACATGATAAATGAAAAGTAAATGTGGTCACAAGTCGTTTGTCTTTGTGATGAATGGCTTAATTACTATTTAATAGTAATTGACTCTTCATGAAGGAAGATGTAATTGTTACTATGAGATAAAATAGGATCATATTAGTAGAATGGATTTATCTAAAAAAGATTAAGGATATCCTGTAAAAGTAACACACTTATGACAAGGTCAATGAACGAGCACTGATCGAGTAACTTTTGTAATGGCATCTAATTGAGGAGAGCTCAGTCACAATACTATAGTAGAATGACTTCGTGACTAAATGAGTTTATAATTAATAGGTGAAAAGCTGGAACTTAATTATAAACCATTTGAGCCCTAATTACATATGTCCAATCAGTCCATCTACTAGCTCGTTGAAACCATAAATAAATTGCATATAGAACCAAATGAACAGAAATGGATAAATATGACGAAATTAGAGAAATGAGATAGATTCAAAAATGAATATGGTTTTTCATTAAGCGTGAAAATGACTTGAGAATTAATTTAAGGTTTTTGAATTATTATTTAATTAATTGAAGTTCGAACATGGAATTAATTTAATTAGTCATTGTGAATCTATTGAATATGAAAATTAAATATATTTTATCATAGATTCTTTTATGGTAAAGTTACCATAACTTTAATGGACTTAGAAATGGGTTGAGAAAATTATTTAATTAGAAAATTAATTAATTAAAATTAATTTAATAACTAATATTTATTTTTAGAAATAGAAAAATATATACTAAGTTGGATTAAATTATAAAGTGTAGGGTTAAAAGTTCAGTAAGCACATATAATTGGACCCAATACATGAGAGGCCCAATACTACCCCCTCTCTCCTAGTTGATCTAGGAGACTAATTTTTCTATCAAATAAGTATTATTTGTATTCTACTAATTCAACCAGGATTCTCCTATCTCACCCTATAAATAGATAACATTGGTATGACTAAAATAACATAAGTTTTCAATATTGTTATTCTTCCCGAAACTAGTTAGAATTTATTTATAAGTACAAATTTTATTTTCTAAGAATAACAATTCTACTGGTTTCTATAAGAGAGAGTTCCACTGAAAGGAATAAAATTATTTTTGGTTGTGTTTGATTCAAAATTCTCTGAGCTCACACTTGAAGCGATTCGTGATACAAGAATAGCGAAGAAGATTGTTCGGTTGAAAGCCGAGAACATCAAAGATTCGTCTCACTCAAAGCATAGTTACTTTTCAGGAAAAATTTATTGCTATAAATATCACAAATCGGTTCAACTTTCAAATTTTCATTTTTTCACTGTGCAAGAAAATTATTTTCAAATTGGATTTTTTCCAACACTTTGGTCATTACTCGTTTCACTTGATCAAAGGCTTTCTGACACTGTTCATTCCAATCCCACATCTTACCATTCTTCAATAAATTTGTCAAGGGTGTGGTGATTATGGACAATTATATTTCTATCTATCATATCCATCGGTTTATTCAATCCATCTTTCACTTTGAAATTTCGTTTAGTTATTTATTATTTTGAATATTTATTCTTAGTTCTTAAATTTCGTCTTTAGTGTGTTCGTTTTTTTTAATTTCTAAATTTGTTTATTTTTTCTTTTAGGTCAGATCCAAATATTTCTTTTTCGAGTCAAACAACTTGAACACGATCATTTTTCCACACCTACTTTATCATTTGGTATCAGATTTGGGTGTTTTAGGTGTTCTTTATGTTCTTATAAACTGATTTTCAGCAAATGGCCTCAAAATAATTTTTTTTCTTTTTACTTAGAAAGTTTTTTGGAAAAAATATTTTTCAGTGGGTAAAAGTTTTCCAAACGATCTGAAATTTTGCATACTGGTTTTTGGCACTCTCTTAGAAAATAAAAAAATATTTCCAATAAAAAAAGTGATCGAAAAAGTGCGAATGGAAACTAATAATGATAAACCTTGGGCAAAGCATAGATGTCATATTTGTAAAAAAATTCGTACGGACATGTTGTTTCTAATGTCGTTCAACCTTCTATTGTTCATGGACTTGTCAAGAAAGACATTGGTACAAAAAAAAACATAGCATCTTCTACGAGCTTAAATGACTTATGGCAGAACAAAGAGAACGAGTTAGCAAGTGCATGTGGTGTAATGCGAAGGATCACAAAACCTTTGAATATCCAACATATTCATTTAAGAAAACATCCTTGCAAGCCGGGGAACGTAAATATGACACAAAGCCTATTGAGGAGTCTTTGTCTACTGCTATTATTGACAATGATGATATAAATGAGCAAGAAACTTCGAGTGACACCGTTTGTAAAGACAGTAAGTGTGATTTTGTGCCTATTGTTGAGTCTAGATCTAGCATTGCACCTTGTTTCAAAGTTGATGTCGAAGAAGTTGATAGTAATAGTGGGAGTTATGATGATAGTAATAGTGCAAACTATGATGATAGTGATAGTGAACTTTGTGAACTGAAAAAAGTTGATAGTGAGATTGTTTCCTAGAGTGTATGAATTTGGATAGGTTAGACATTCATTCTCCTCATACAGAGTTATATTCTGATGAATTCAATGTTCAAAATTTTTGTGATGGGATGAATGGAAATAAGGATGATTTATGGAAAAAGATCGAGAGAAAAGAAACTTTGAGCGATAAAAGTCAATTTGATGATCGAACTTTGGTGAGTAAAAATTCCTATGAGGTAAAATTAGAGAGTTCAATTCACATTGAAAAAGAGAAAGAAAAGAAAGAAATAACCTATCTGAAAAAGAGAAATGATTATGTTTTCACTAACCTTGACTTGAATTTGTCTATTGGACTTGTTTCATTCTTTTAGGAATTTTTTTATCCTTTACGAGGAGCTCTATTAAACCATTCCACCTAGGATAAAGATTCTTTTTTATTCAACCAAAGACAAGATTCGAGGATGAATATTTTCAAGGAAAAGGGGAATGATACATGCACGGATGGGATGAAATTTATTAAATTCCCTTCACTAAAGTTGTTAATTTTCAAGTTTAGAAAATCAATCGCCTTGCGACAACTTTTTGGATAGGATCTAGACATTTCTAGCTTTATATGTCTTTATAGAGTTCGAAGATCTATATTTTATCTTCGAAATGCACTTTGAATCACTCAATTTTGATCTCAAGAGCTCAAGTTATGGCTGGTTTAGTGAAGAATGCGTGCGCACTACACCAAAACAGGTCTTTAGCGGCGTTTTTTAGGCCTTTAGCGGCGCTTTTTAACGCCACTAAATGTATTTGCGGCGCTTCCACAAGCGCCGCAAAAAAGGCCGCTAACGAAAACGTCGAAAACGTTTGCAGCGTTTTTCTCTAAGCGCCGCTAAAGAACATGGTCTTTAGCGGCATTTTTTTCTAAGCGCCGCTAAAGAACATGTTCTTTAGCGGCGTTTTTTTACAAAAACGTCACGATTTTAGGTATTTTTTTATATTAAATTTTTTATTTTTTCAGCCCTCTTGTAGTAACAAATCAAAAGCAACCAGATCTAAACCAGCCAAAAACAATAAATTTATATAATATTTCAAATTAAACGAATAAAATAATATTAATATCAATAAATAAAAGTGAATTCATATTATTTTTGCAAAAATGTTAAATGTTAAAATGATAAAAATATTTATGCCATACACTATGACGGCGGAAGTTGCGACTAAAACATCTTCATCATAATCTGAAGCTACTGCTGGAGTTCGTCGTACTTTTTGCTCTGCTCTGCTTCTCTCGCTGCAGCCTCCGCTTCCCTCACTGCAGCCGCTGCTTCCCTCGCTGCCGCCTCTTCTTTAAGTTGTAGTTGGAATTCTTCATATTTCCTTTAAACCTCAACTATGGTCGCTTGCATCTGAGCCATCTGGTCTTTTAACCTCTGAACTTCAGCTTGAGCCTGACTCCCCGAAGCCATGTACTGGTGCGAGCTGGATCCAAAATATTGGGTTGGGCTAACAAAAGATCATTGAAATCGAACTCGACCATACCTTTCAGGACCCAAAACTTCAGTAATAATCCGGTTATCAATGTCTTCAAGATGAACAGAACTATCACTAGAAGCAATCGCTTCGTACTCCGCCTTTTTATCCTTTAGTTTTTCCTAATAAATAAATCACATAGTTAGGAACGCAATATTATATATTAAAAAACATATGCAACATAACAATAGTCGCATTACAAGCAATGAATTAAACCATTAGAAAATAAACACTATAAATAACTAAAACAAGTCAAATCGTATTAAGTAAACGTACCATTATTTCAGCAGCTTCAGGAGTCATGGGAGATCCATCTTTCTTCCTATGTGTAATTTCAAAAAGTTGAAGGCGTCCAACTTTTTTACCGGACGACAGTTCCTACAATTTAGTAGTAAAAATATTATTTAATAGAAAGTTATACATATTTGACAATATTAAAAAATTAAAAATACCTCCGCCTCAGCTACACATGCAAAACTTCTCGACCCGGCTGTGTGGGTGAATTTTTGTTTTTGCCTGCTACTTTTTCCAACTTGTTCACGATCCTACGTTATGCAATTTTTAGTACGTAAATAGAAAATATTGTAAACCAAAATAATTACAATAGTTTGGAAGTACGTCATACCTCGCCTTTCTTCGAATGCCAAAATCTAACCGCATCGTCCCATTGGTACCTCAACATACCCGGCGGGACATTTTGCAATTTCTCATCGAGGGTTGTTTTTGTCTTATAATAATTTTTCTTCAAAGTACTTTTATTGTCTCTCCATCTTTTTCCCAATGCCTTCTTTACATAAGCATCCGAGACCTCTAAAGCAAACCTCGCCTACAAAAAACAAAAAACACAAGTTAATAAAGTAAATATAAATGAAACTACTTCCCAAGCATTACAAATGACATTAACATTTTGTGTTACCTTAATATTATCGAGGGCTTGGTTTTTGTTGCTATCGGGCATTTGATGCCATGACTCATAGTTGATAGGCAACATATTCGGATTTCGTGCTAAAATGCCCATGTATCCTGCTAAAAGTCGAGCTTCTGATCCAACAGGCTGACCAAAACTGTTTCGTCCAACTTTGACACGCTCGACTGGATCTAACTCGTATAACTCTCTAAGTAGCGTATGTCCTCGACCTCTGCGCGTCCCACCATTTTCAGCTATAAATGGTATATTATAATATAAGAATTTGAAAAATAAATCAACTATAAGTCAACACGCATGTAAATTAAATGTAAAATTACTTTGAACTTCTGTTGGATCCTTAGCTGTAATCGGAACATTCGAAGATCCAATTGCTGTCTGTTGTTCAGTACTATTTGTTTCTGTCGAGTTTGGATCATTTTGAACAATGCTTCCCCTTAGAATTTTTCTTTTAGGCATTTTATCTGCAATACACATAAAATAGTTCACAACTTAATAACTAATTACAACAATAACATCACATATAAAACAGCTGAAATATATAATAAGACCAAGATTTAAATTATGATATTACATATAATTAAACAATCGTAAAATATTACTACATCATTATTCGTAAATATCATCGGTATCTTGATGAACCCATTGAAATTCTGTACTAGTACTAGGGATATTATCGTTTAAGTTTTGTTCTGGAAAGGGTAAAGTTTCTGATCTGTCGTCGATATTATCTCTACTTCTACTGCCCATGTCAAACAAGTCTCTAAGGATGTTACGAAGTACAACATACCAACCCTCATCAGTTGGATTTTTTGAGTAAAAAACTTGTTTGACTTGAGATGAGAATACATACGGCTCATCTATCAGTTGTTGTCCTGTGTGAATCAATCGGTCAAAGTTCACCATTGTAAAACCAAATTGATCTTGCTCAATTCCACGAGCTGTATTAACATCGGCCCAATCACCTCGAAATAAGACAACTTTCCATTTGTCGTAGTAATCCAACTCAATTATGTCAGTAAGATGTCCGAAATATTCCATATTTCCCTCGACAGGATTATTGTCCCTAGCACTAGCATAACTTCTAATTGCAGAATTGACAACTATTCCACAATTTTGCGTTCTCCTCAACCTCTCGCGATATTTTGTATGAAATCTGAATCCGTTTATGAGGAACGCACTATATCTTATAACCACTCGATTTGGACCTTGGGAAAGCCATTTAACTTCGTCGTTTACGTTCTTCCCACTCCAAACCTATTGAATGGAAAGTAAACTGAGTAATTAAAAATGTTATGAGAAAGCATTATTATTTGTAAGCGGAAGCTCCAACTGCATACCGTTTGGCTTAACCATTCATAAAAAGATTCTGTAAACAACTTATTGATATCTCGATGTTGTGTTCTTCGGGAGCGCGAACGAGATCTCAATATTTGTTTGTACTCACTATGTTAAAAAATGTTCATTTTGTTAGAAGATAAACAATTTTTAGTTTGATAAATATTTATAAAATTTGTAGAACTTACTTCCGTAAAGGTTCCAATGATTCGTGGTGAAACAGAACATATCGATGTGCTTGTACCCACGATAAATGATCTAATTCTGCAATTTTTCAACTTTGCCGATTGGTTCTCCAAAACTTTGGAACAAATAAGTATCGGCTAAGTTATAGTCTGTGAGTCCAACATTCCTATTTGGTCTGTTCAACCTTGTATCGACATCTTCCAAATATCTTGAGCAGAAGGTCATACATTCCTCTGCCAAGTAGCCTTCAGCAATCAATCCTTCTGGATATCGCTTGTTGCGGCAGTAAGACTTTAATTTGGATAGGAACCTAAACACAATATACAATATTATCAAAAGTTGTAACTAAAAGTATAGAGGTGAATGAAGGAAAAAATTAAAAATTTTAATTAACACCTTTCTATGGGATACATCCATCGATAGAAAACGGGTCCGCCAAGAATTGCTTCCTACGGGAGATGGATTATCAAGTGAACCATAATGGTGAAGAAGGAAGGTGGGAAGATTTTCTCCATGCTGCATAAAGTCAAAGCGGCTCGATCTTGTACCTTCTGAAGTTCTTGAACATCCAAAACTTTGCCACAAATGGCTTTCATTATGTTGGATAGTTCAATGATACAAGACGTCACCTTCTTCGGCATACAACATCGTAGAGCAACTGGCAGTAAATCTTACATCAATATGTGATAGTCATGTGATTTTAGCGAATATAATCTTCGATCTTTAACACTAACACATCGAGATATATTTGATGCATACGCATCTGGAACCTTTACATCCTTCAGCACCATACAAAACAGTTCTTTCTCCGTCTTGGACATTGACAAAATAGAAGGCAGCAACTGATATTTCCCATTCGGAAGTGGATTGGGATAAAGATCAGGCCGAATTCCCATTTGGACTAAATCAAGTCGACTCTGAAGATTGTCTTTTGATTTTCCGTCGACATTCAAAATTGTACCCACAATGTTCTCGAAGACATTTTTCTCAATGTGCATAACATCAAGATTGTGTCGTAAAAGGTGATGCTCCCAATAAGGCAACTCAAAAAAATACTTCTTTTTTTCCACAAGTCCGCCTCATTAGGATCGTCCTCTTCGTCGAAGTCTTCATCAGCTTCATCATTTGATCTTCTGTTTCTTTGCGTGTTTGGCAGTTGGTTCATCTTCCTATAAATGAAATTCATATCTTCCAACATCAATAAGATTTCAGAGCCACTGGTCTAGGAAGGAGCTTCTCTGAACTCTTCAGTGCCGTCAAATACAGAACTCTAAAATCTAAATCTATGATTTTCCGGTAATCACCGACGATGCCCCATGTAAGAAAACTTCTTCCCATTGTACAACCATTGCGAACATGTTTGTGCAGCACAACAAGGACACGCATAACGACCCTTGGTACTCCAACCGGATAAATTGGCATAAGCGGGAAAGTAATTAATGGTCCACATCAAAGCCGCACGTAAATTAAAGTTCTCCTTCCTCAGCACATCGTATGTCTCGACACCAGCCCATAATTGTTTTAACTCTTCAATAAGTGGCTGTAAATAAATATCGATATCATTTTCGGGCCCTTTCTCACCAGGGATAATCATAGATAAGATAAGGGAAGATTGCTTCATGCAAATCCACGGAGGCAGATTGTAAGGAACAAGCACTACTGGCCAAGTACTGTACGCAATGCTCATGATCTTGAAAGGATTAAATCCATCATATGTTAGCCCAAGCCTCACACTCCTAGGATCGCTTGCAAAGCCTGGAAATTTATTGTCAAATGATTTCCAACCTAAAGAATCTGTTGGATGCCTTAATAATCCATTATCGGTTCGTCCATCATGGTGCCACGTCATAGACTCCGCTGTTTTCGACGACATGAAAAGCCTTTGAAGCCTCGGTATCAACGGAAAATACCGCAAAATCTTGACTGGCTTCTTTCTCGATTGTGCACCATTTTCATCGTCCTTCTCATCTTTTGTGTTTCTACTAACCCAACGGGATTGGCCGCATACATGATAGCACTGTTGGTTTTTTCGATCGCCCCAATACAATATACAGTCATTTGGGCCAACTATGGATTTTGTTGTACCCAAGGCCTAAATCTTTTATCATTTTCTTCATATCTTTGCATGACTGAGGGATTTTTGCAAACGGAAACATTTCTCTTAAAAAATCTAACAGCATTGTTAATGAGTTCCTGGTCCACCCTCCCAAAAATTTTAACTGAAAAAGACGAACACAAAAAGACATTTTTGAAAATTTTGATCCTTCATACAGTTCTTCGTTCATGTCATTAAGTAGCGCGTAGAACTTTGCCGCTTCTTCATTCGGCTCTTCATGAGGTACACTACTTCCCGGTTCAGTAAAAGCATTTCTCCCAATATTACAATCATCAGAAGGCACAAATTCCGCTGGGAACAATTGGACACCATGATTGTGCATATTAAATGCATCCCGCAACATACCTTCCATGTCATCCCTTCTATCAGACAGATGGTAAGCAGTTCCAGAATAAGATACATCCATCATTGAAGAGGAAGTACTAGGCGGGCATTCTCCATGAAATAACCATTGTTTATAACCCCGGACAAACCCATCAACAATTAGATGCTCGTATACAACCTCACGATAATGCCAGATTATGTTGACACACTTCTTACAGGGGCAAAGAATCATGTTATCTTGGCTTGCATATTGAAATGCAAAATTTAGAAAATATTGTACTCCATTTCGATAATCGTTGCTAACCCTTGACAAATTCATCCAAGACCGGTCCATTTCTTAATTCTTGAAGTCTGACGTTGACAATAATTTGCACGGGTAAGTTAAAACGCCAATTATAACCATAAATGAATTACGGAAATTTGTGATATGATATATTTTTATGTATTATGTAAGTTATGTAAGTTATGTCTTATGTATTATGTAAGTACTGTAAGTAATGTAAGTTATGTAAGAAAGTTATTATGTAAGTTGTGTATAATATTAATTATGTGAGTCGTGTATAATGTAAGTTAAGAAGGTTATGTATAATGTAAGTTATGTAAGTAATTTAATTTATGTAAGTTATGTAAGTTATTTAATTTATGTCAGTTTCTATATATGTTTATATATTATGTAAGCTATGTACGTGTATAACTCATGTAAGTTATTTAAGTGGTGTATTAAGTTATGGAAGTTATTATGTAAGTTATGCAAGATTATAATATAAGTTATGTATTATGTTATTATGTATTATGTAATGTATTATCAGATTATATATAAGTTATGAAAGTTATTATGTAAGTTATACAAGCTTATATATAAGTTATGTATTATGTTATTATGTATTATGTAATTTATTATGTTATTATATATACGTTATGGAAGTTATTATGTAAGTTATGCAAGCTTATATACCAATTATGCATTGTGTTATTATGTATTAAGTAAGCAAATGATTGTCAAAGAGTTATGTATGCTGTAAAATTATTTATAAGTTATCGTATGATTGTTAAATTGGAGTTATTTTGGTTATGTATATTAAAACAATATATATCTTATAGAAATAAAATATTTAAATTTTTAAAAAATATATAATTATTTACAAAACGTGTAAAATTGATACTTATAAATTTTATTAATAATAAATCTAGAACACTTTTTTAGAAAACTTATAAATTTAATACTACTAAATTTTTATACTAATAAATTTAGAATAATTATTTACAAAACTTATAAATTTAGAAAACTTATATAGAAAATAAAACAATACTTATAATTATTGGTTTTAATAGAAAATTTAAAATGTTATTATTATGTCAAAATTTAAATACAGGTTACATGTCCATATTAATATCTGTAATATGTAAAAAGAATATAAATTATCGTATTTATGATATATATATTTCCGTCCAAATTTTTTTGCGTTACTTGCACAAATGATTGCGTTTTTTGCACAACATATTACATATTCCTTTCTAAGTTGCTGCTGGAAAATATTAACATGGAAAATAAAACCTAACACATGAGGTACATCTTGCGATTTAAGCAAACTGTAAACGGACTGATTATGAATCAGCTTACAAACCATAAATCGAAAGTTTAAAAACGGAATTACTAGTTTACAAACCACAAAATGAAACTGTAACCCAACATTATATTCTAACACACATTATTAAATTAATAAATAGTCATAGTAAGTAACTGAGAAAAACATATGAAAATAGACAATTAAGTAAAATATTAAAATCATATTAGAGGTTGGATTTAATCCATATGAAAATTAAGATAAAAAAACCGTCATAATCACTCAAAACAATAATTCAAAATTATGCGTTCCATGCTGGCCTAATTTTGAAATTGAACATGTTAAATTAACACAATGGGATACAATACCATAGCAACATAGTATGGATGGATTACAATTTAAAACAAGAATAGGTAGTAAATCATAACACTGATTCTAGAACAGAATATATATTTTCATTCGGCAAATTAAACTATACTTAGAGAGAAATAGGTATTATCTTTACTAATGTATCACTTTGATATTATCTCATTTCGTCACTTATATATATATGTATATATATGTATAAAAAGGTAAATGACAGTTCCCAATCAAATGTACTTTATATATATATTCCAACAGTACATTAAGAAAATGGATGAAACACAAGTATAACAAACAAACAGAAACTGCTGTACATGGAACACTACTGTTTCATCATACTAAATAACAACATGGCTTAAAAAAATTAACAATATATATCTAATTCATTACCTGGGAATGTAATCGGCTGCATCACATTTAACAGAACAATTTTATAAATTATTAAAGTAAACCCTAAAGTAGACATCAAAATTTCATACTAAAAAAATAGCACCAAATTATTTCACCGAAACCAACAGAGAAGAAATGGAATATTGACATTTAGTCCAACCCATTTAACCCGTTACACTGATAATGAAAGCATCTCAAATAAAAAAACCATGAGTTCTGTACCTTTAGCAGGATGAAGAAAAGTGAAGCTGTTGAAGACCGATGAAACCAATGAAACCGTTCACACCAGATCTAAACAATCGAAGCAGTAATGTACCTCTAGGAAGATGAACAAAACAGTCGAAGACCGAAAGCCCTAAACACGGAAAATACAATTTTTTAAATTCCAGTATCCCCAAACAATAAAAAAGCAAAATAAAAGTAAAAAATAAGACAAAACCCAATGTATAAAGACCACAATCAGACATTCAAACCTTAAATGATGTTCCTCCACGTTCTCCCTCCTCTTTGCCGCAAATAATGTTAAATGATTTCAACAAATATGATGTAATGACCCTTTTTAATGGTTTTTTTTGCTAGGAATCGAAACTTAATAACAGAAGTGTGAAAGAGATGAAGAAAGGATGAGGGGAAATCGGAAAGGATGAGGGGAAATCGTAGAAAGACTTAGGGATTTGGCTGAAAAAGGATTTGGGGTTGGCTGCGGGGGTATACCACAAATCTGATATCCCCTCAAAACGACACCGTTTTAATTATTTTTTTTGTGGCGCTTAAAAAAAACGCCACTAATCTTACGGGTTTGCGGCGTGTTGAGCAAAAACGCCACTGAACCCTAAACGCGTCAGTGAAAAGGCCACGTGTCGTTCAATAATTAATTACCGTTTGTGGCATTTTAGTTAAAAACGCCACTAAATATTCACCTTATTTTTAAGCATTTTGAATTTTAATTGATTTTTAAATTGGTTAAATGTTTGGACATTCTTTTAAATTGAAACATTAATATGAAATTATTAATTTTTTTCAATACTATTATTTTAAAATATGGCACAGATTTAATACATGTTTTTCAATTATACATATTTAATAAATATTCAAATTTATAAATACTCTTAATTTAAATACTATCAATATTGAAATTGATAAATAAGTTTGCGGCGTTTTATCAGAAAACGCCAGTAAAGGAATATAGTTAAAGCAGAACGAAGCCGTTTTGCAAATTTATTTGCGGCGTTTCTAAAATAAACACCGCTAAAGCCTACCTATTGCGTCGTTTTGAGTGAAAACGCCACTAATTACTCAATTTTAATAATATTTTATATGTCTATATTTATAACTATTTCTTCTTTTAATGGATTTTAAAATTGGATAAATGTTATGACATTTTTTTAAATTGATGCATTAATATGAAATTATTAATTTCATTTCAATTAAAATAGTTTAAAATTATGACTCAGATTTAACATATTCTTTTTTTTTTGTACAAATTTTTTTAAAAAAATTTCCATTTTATATATGTAAGTATATATGTATGATTTAAATACTATCAACATTCCAATTTATAAATTATTGACACCATTCCAATAATGTCTTACAATTTTAATTTTATGCTCTCAGTTATGGAAATCTTGATAACATACGCTACCTCGTACACAATATTAAACTGTTTCATCATACATGATATCGTGCCATGCATATAAATATGTTTCCCTAAACCCTGTCGGTTCTGAACCTAATAATGACATAATAAGAAGTAAAAAACATGGTATTTGAATTTTTTTTCACTTTTGTATCAAAATAGTAAAAAACCCTAAAACCACCAAACATTAAACCCTAAACTATAAACCGTACAACCCTAAATCTAAAACGCAATAATCAACATCATAACCCATAAATAATTAACGCTAAATCATAAACCATAAACATGAAGCCCTAAAACATTAAATTTCATTATCTTATAAGCCGGAAATTGCCTAACCTGATATTAACACTGAAATGTAAACTCTAAACCTTGAACACAAATCCCCGAGCTGTAAACCTAAACTCTAAACCCATATCGTCAAAACTGTAATCCTAAAATAATAAACATTGTGTAACGAACCCTAAAACCCCAAACCACATACAATTATTTATAAATATTAATACGGAAATTGCAATATATTATTTTTTTACGGCGCTTTTTCAAAAACGCTGCTAATACCACTAGATCCAATCAAAAGCGGCATCGTTTTGTCGTCGTATTGCAGACATATTTGCGGTGTTTTATCAGAAAACGTCAGTAGAGGAATATAGTGAAAGCAGAACGAAGCCGTTTTGCAAATTTATTTGCGGCGTTTCTTTTACCTATTGTTGCGTTTTGTGTTAAAACGCCACTAGTTATTCAATTTTAATAATATTTTATATGTCTATATTTATAACTATTTCTTTTTTTTAGTGGATTTTCAAATTGGATAAATGTTATGACATTATTTTAAATTGATGCATTAATATGAAATTATTAATTTCATTTCAATTAAAATAGTTTAAAATTATGACACAGATCTAACATTTTTTTTGTACAAATCTTAAAAAAAAATTACATTTTATATAAGTAAGTATATATGTATTATTTAACTACTATCGACATTCCAATTTATAAATTATTGACACTATTCCAATAATGTCTTACAATTTTAATTTTATGCTCTAAGTTATACATAGAAAAATTTTAGTACCCTTGAGATGTCTGGAAATCAATACATTTCTAATTATGCGTTGTTTTTACTTTGAATATTATAAATCCGAATTCAATATCCAATCGATCCCGAAATTTTTCGAATATTAAACCAAATTTTAAAACTCAAAAATATAAATTATAACTTTATAGTCGAAGAAAAAGGCAAATTGCATTAACTCAGGTTTGAAAGGGCGTTTCAACGGAAAGAATGATAAACGACATTGTATCCATTGATTTTAGCAACAATCACCTTAATTATTAATTTTAATGCTAAAATATTGTCTCCTGCAGTTGAAATTTAGTGAAATTGAATTTCATGCGCCTGCTTCTTTTAAACTATGATCAAATACGAGAATAGTAGTGATAGTGCATATATATATTAAACTCGTAAAAACCATAAACCCGAAACGCTAAAACTTTGTATCGTAACCCTTAAATCATTAACGCTAAACCGTATACGATAAAACTTAAATATTAAACCGTAAAACCTAAAATTTTAATTGGCTATTTTTGCGGCGGTTTTGCCAAAAACGCCACTAATACCAATACAGACAATCAAAAGTGGCGTCGTTTTAACGAACATTCCATCACACAAGAAAAGCATCTTGCCGAAATATTTGCGGCGTTTACTTCCAAGCGCCACTAAAGCAATATAATGAAACAAAACGAAGCCGTTTTGCTTATTTTTGTTCCGGCGTTTATAAAGGAAACGCCGCAAATTAGTTACTTATAGTTAACAACAGCCGCGAAATCCGTATCTTTTGTGGCGTTTTTTACTGAGCGCCACTAAAGCAATAATAGGAAAAAATAAAACGGTACAGTTTTGCTGAAATTTTTTCCTCAGATTACTTACCTCTACCGGCGTTTCTCTCAAAACGCCGCTATATCCCAATATTTTGCGGCGTTTTTTAATAAGCGCCACTAACTCTAATCTACCTCAAGACCAAACGGTGCGTTTTGGTTAAGATATTTGCGGCGCTTTTTGTAATACGCCGCTAATACTGTTTTTTAGCGGCGTTTTCTCGTAAACGCCACTAATACTAATATACCTCAAAACCAAACGCTGCATTTTGGTTAAGGTATTTTGCGGCGCTTACATATAAACGCCACTAATGATGTTCTTTTACGGCGTTTTTTAAAAAACGCCACTAAATGTTTAGGTTTTTGCGGCGTTTTAGGATTAGTGCCGCTAATGGTCGATTTTTAGCAGTGTTTGTTTATCAAACGCCACAAAAGATGCCGCTAAAAGCCTGTTTTGGTGTAGTGGTGAGTAGAGTTTTTGGACAAGATTATTATGGAAATTACGAGTTTCGGGCTTCTATTTCGAGTTTAAATCAAATTGAGTTAAGTTTTTAAGCTTAATTTTTATTATATATAAGTCCAAAATTTAATTATTAGGTTTTATTATTTTATTATTTATTTATTCCAAAATTTGGATATTGTTTAAGTATTTTTAGTTGTTTAGGAGTTTTTATTTCTTAATCAAACAAAAAATTTTAGTTTAAAACTACTTCCTGTTTAGATTAATTAGAGTTTTAGTATACTTTAGAGTTTTACTTTTATGTACTTAGCTAGCCTATATAAAGACTTCTTCATTGTTCATTAAGAAAACAATTGTTTTTTTTATTAATAAAATTTTCAATTCTACGAGTTAGTTTCTTAGTGTAAGATTTCTTTGTGCAAGATTTATTTCTTATGATTTTTAGAAGTAGCTTTTTTCTTGATTTTCTTCAAGGAGTCATGAGAAATTATTCTTCACCATTCAAATTGCCAAGAATTATTTTTTGGAGGATTTATTAGAGTCATTAATTGAGTTTTTTAGGATTTATATACAAATAATTATATTTATCTAACATGAAAACAACTTTATTTATTTGTTTGTTTTTTAAATATGCACAATTAAATAATTGAATTAAAATTAAAGTTTCACGTGAACAAATGTTAAAATTATTTTTTAATATTATATTACACATTAAATCAAAAGTTATCTATAATTTTAGATTTAATCGATTTTTTTAGTTTTTATTGTATGTAGAATGGCATGGTTCTAATGGTATGCAATTAATATAATTATATATGTTAATATACTGTTTGATCCTTGAGTTTGACTTCAATGTTTAATTTGATTTTTGAGTGTAATTTTTCTTAGTTATTAGAGCACATAGTTTAGGTACTAAAATGTATATTGAAATCAAATATAAGTATCAAATTGGCAAAAAAAAAAAACTTAAAAACCAAATTCATCAATTAAACTAAATTTAAGAAGGAAATAATATATTAAGTTGATAAGGTTATTTTAGGATTTTCAATTTGAAAAGACAAAAAAGAAAAGAGGAAAGGGAAAGGAAAAAGTTGGTTTTACCCCTGATTTCTTTTCCGTCAATTTTAATCTGCAAAACTAGAAGAAAGGAAATGTGTGAGTGGGGCCTTGTAGCCTTAATTTGACAACCACTATCACATTTATTTATGGCATACCCCAAAATATTCTGATAAATTTGTACAAAATAAAAAACACCTTAATTATTAAAAATAAATATGATGAAGAAGAAGAAGAAAACATCCCTTGCTGTAATTTTCAATGCCATGGAATATATTTCAACTTCTAATTTCAGAAATTTGGGTACAATATAGGCTGACAAACAAATGGATATTTTATATTCAAAATAATTTCAAATTTTTATGTAAAAATTCAATTTATTGATTTTTATTACTTCAAATATTATTATTTTTAAAAATTATTTACTTCGAAATTTTATCATTAAAAACAATAACTCCAAAAAATTTAAAATTTAAAATTTAAAATAATAATTTAATATTTTACTATACCCGTATAGGACACTTGTCAACTTTCTAATTCTGTTTGTAGATTTTATTGATAGTTTACTAAATATTTTCTCTTATTTTATAAGATTCATAAATACCCACTTAAAATATTAGATGAATTTGAGATAAAACTTTAAAAATAAAAAATATTTTCGAAAAATAATTGGAATGAGTTGAACACTAAATCTAGTATTAAATCAAATCAATTTTATCTTATCTCCAAAACCTACGATTGATCTATAGATTTAACTTGTATGACAATTTTATCGTATGTATGTGTACATGTGAGTTGTAATAATATAAAAACTATGAAAGATACCGTAGCATGGTAATGTGTAACAAAATAATAGTTTTGGAATTTATTCCCTTCAGAATCGCCTTACTCCCTTTTTTTTCTTTACTCAAAATTAATTTAAAAGCTTGTACGTTGTCTACTTGTAAAATAATTGGTCCATGTAAACGGAACATTGAGTATAAATAATAAGATTCGTTAATTCGACTCGACTCCAAATTTTTCGACTCGACTCGATCGAATACTCATCCCTAGTTGAAGCACATTATCTTTCTATTTATGAGTTAGAGAGAGACAATGAGTAATTTTAAACATTTAAAAAAAATAAAAATAAAAGCTGAGACGGAGGAAGCACACAAATATGCACAAATAAAGCTCTACCAAACCCACCTAACCTGTAAAATTTGGTCATGAGACATGCCTTACTACACTACCTGTATATAGAGATCTGTTAAATTAAAAATTAAATTTAAACATAAGAATTGAATCGATTTTAAAATGAATTATTCAAAATAAGTTGAATCATGAAACCATGTCTTTCCGTTCATTAACAGCCACCCGTAATTAAATATTTAATCACATCCTTATTTATTATGTCATAATATTTTTTTCCTGCATTCAATTTAATTCATTAAATGCTATGTTAAAGTTGAATTCGACTCCCTAATTTAGATTATTTTGATTTTCTTTTTTTATGACAAATAAATTTTTTTTGTACAAGTGATTTTTATTATATAATAAATTAAAATAGGTAATTATTTCCTATACTTTGATAAAATTTGAGATTTAATCTTTATTTTTAAAAATTAAGTTCTATTTTTTTATTTATAAATCTAATCGTAAGTATTTCTGTCAAACTTTATTGTCTTGGAAGTTTAATTAAGCTATGTGATATATGATTAACAAAAAAAAAGTTAAATTAAAAATTTTCGACAAAAATTATTAATGACGATGATGATTAGATTAAAAACTTTAAATATAAAAATCTTAAATTTTATACAAATACAGCGACTACTAACAACCTAAATGATATTATGAAAAGCGTTGCTAATATTTTAATTTAAATGAAAAAATCGATGAAGAAGTTGGATGTGATAAAACGCATGGCTTTTAAGTGTATTTATGTTAACAATATTCTAATAGCGTAAATAAAAAAAGAACTAAAATTTATTTTCATGTCGATAACAGTTTGTAGTTTTAAAAAAAAACAATTTGTATAAAAATATGTTTATATTTAAATAGTTCGTTATGTTATTAATTATAATATATTAAAATAAAGATAAGGGTATAAGGAAAAATAAAAATAAAAAATTGGTACCAAAAAGAATAAAAAAAAATAGAATGATCATCGATGACCCAATCAGATTGATCTCTCAACAAAACCCTAGTTAAAACAAACCAGGAAAGAATTAAAAAAAGGAAAGAGAAATATTATTTTAGTGTAGAGAGAGAGCGAGGGGGGAAGTAGAAGGAAGGGGGGGAAATGAAAGAGGAGAGAAAAGGTGATAAAATAATAATAAGGAAAAGAAAAGGGAGAAGGAAAATAATAAGAAAAGGGAAAGGAAGAGTATAGTTGAGGAAGAAAAGGAAATAATAAGAAAAGGGAACCTTCTCTGCACTTCTTCTTTTCCTCCTTTTTCATCCTATTTTGCCTCCTAATCTTCTCTCTTCTCTTTTACTTTTAATTTCTCTTTCAATCACTAAGCTTTCTTTCTTCTTTTTTTTTTCCCTTTCCTTGCCCTGTTTTACTGCTAAATTTCATCTTCTAGTGTTTGAACTTTAGTTCTCTTTATGTTTGTTCTGAAAAACTAAAACCCATCATAAGTCACTGTGATTTTGGTGCTTGACTTGATCTATGGATGCATAAATCTGGGATTGGTTAAGCTCCGAACTTTCGTTTTTTTTTTCATTTCGGGTCAAATTTCTGCGGGATTTTTGAATTTTAGGGTTTATGTTGTAGTTATTCGTGTTGTGAAATTTGTTGGGTTGTTGTGATTTTTTTATGTGTAAATATTGTTATTCTGTGATTTGTGATGTAGTGAAAAAGAAAAGTTGTGGGGAAGATCGATTTAAGTTTCTTCCTTGGAAACATTTTGGGATTCCTTGGAGTATTTTTATTCCATTTTCTTAAATTGACACCTTTGAGAAAAGAAAAGAAAAATTGAAGGGGTCAAAATAAATCAATTTTAAGCTCATAAAAAATACTTACCCTGAAAAGTAATTAAAACTCACCATTTTTATTGTGGGTTTTCTTATATTTTTAATATTTCCATATTAAACTGCTGATTATTTTTTTTCTTAAATACTGATTTTTAGAAGAAGAAGGACTAGAAGAAAGAGCGTAGTTTCTTACTGTGTGTGGGTTGTTTGGGATTCTTCTGGGAGTACCTGATAGTTCACTATTAGATCTAATAGAAAAAGCTAGGTCTTGGATTTCATTGGGAGCTAGTGATCTTTCCGGTTTCACTGGTGAAGAATTTCTGATGCTAAAAAACGGTGTTTGCCAAAAAATGTGTTGCTCTGAATGTTATACGAAGTTTGCTGATGAATTCTCTCATAGATATCCGTGCCAAAGCTGTGGTCGCTGGTTATGTTCTAAATGTGTTGAAAGATATGAATCCCATGTTGTTGATGATGTATATCAATCAGATAATGCAAAAAGTAATGATTTTTCAAAGATGATGAGTGTTAAATGTTGCAAATTTTGCTGTGATGGGGTTAATGCAAGGCCTGAAAGTGGAGGAAGGAAGTATTCTGAGAAGGTGCATCCTTCTGAGTCTCCCCGGGAGAGCCCGGAACCACCATCTCCTTGTTCTATGAATAGTGAATCCATTAGAAGTGATCATCTTGCTCAACATCTTGAGGCACATGATTGTGGGTTTCCTCTGCCGGTGGTAGCTGGCAAGAGTATGACTTCAGTTAGTACTCATCCTTCTCCCATATCTACTCAGCAATCTGCCAGCAGGTATACTTTTGCTCAGATAACATAATTATGCTAAAAAATATTATTTATGCATATAGGAGACACCTCATTAACCTCCTAAAGTAGGTATTTTTGTTATCCTTATTTTGTCCCTTCGGGGACATCCGATAAAATTTACCCCCTGGTAGTGGATTTGTTGTTATTTGTGTAATTTGTTATTTATTCTTCTAACCCCCCGGCAATGAATGTATTTTTATCTGTGGGTTTCTTTGGTGTAGGAGTGATGAAGAAGATGCTGATGGTACTGGTAAGCAGTTTTATAGCCCTTCAGCTGAATACAGTCAAGATGTTTCGGATATAGATTCTTGTAGTATTAGTGCTAGACATGAGTTTAATAGTTGTAAATCTGTGGGATCAAGTCCTTCAGTTAGCCCCTCTAGGAACAGTTTTACTCCTTATAGAGATGGGCATTCTGTACAGCAGAGGCAAGAAGGGAGCCCAATGGCCCAATGTGTTGGTCCCTTTGGTCAAGAAAACATGGCTGTTTTAAGAAAGCCACCAGAGACAGTGATGGAACAAGAGAATACTGATGATTACTCAGATGATGCGTCTGTTGTGGGTAATCAATCTTCAAAGTTGCAAAAGCCATTAGATTTTGAGAACAATGGCCTAATATGGTATCCGCCACCTGCCGAGGATGAGAATGATGAGGCAGAGAGCAACTTCTTTACATATGATGATGAAGATGATGATGTTGGGGATTCTGGTGCAATGTTCTCATCAAGTAGTAGCTTTTCAAGTATGTTCCCAGCAAAGGAGAAACAAGAGGGAAACAAAGAACCTATTAGAGCTGTAATACAGGGACACTTTAGGGCTCTTGTGTCACAACTTTTACTGGGTGAAGGTATCGAAGTTGAGGATAATGCCGGAGGATGGCTTGACATTGTGACAGCAGTAGCATGGCAAGCTGCGAATTTTGTGAAACCAGATACTAGCAGAGGAGGCAGTATGGATCCTGGGGATTATGTGAAGGTCAAGTGTATAGCATCAGGAACACCCAGTGAGAGGTGGGGGCTGCTTTAACTTTCTTCCGTTATTCAATAGTTCAAATGTTCTATTGTTTGTCTCTTTTTGTCTCTTATTATATGGGTTCTTAACTTGTGAATTCCATCATTCTTGCAGCACCCTTGTCAAGGGAGTGGTCTGTACGAAAAATGTAAAGCACAAGCGTATGACCTCACAATACAAAAATCCTAGATTACTTCTTTTAGGAGGAGCCCTTGAATTTCTAAAAGTTCCAAACCAGCTGGCTTCTTTTAGTACATTACTTCAACAGGTTCATTAAAAAATTTTATCCTCTTTATGCCAGTCAGTAGAAGTTTTTTACGTGATCAAAGCAATTGCATATATGTGTTCTGAATGTTTGCATTTGGACAGGAAAATGATCACCTCAAGATGATCATTGCAAAGATCGAGGCCCTACGGCCCAATGTTCTGCTGGTAGAAAAGAGTGCGTCTTCATATGCCCAAGAGTATCTACTTACTAAGGAAATTTCGTTAGTGCTCAATGTGAAAAGGCCATTACTTGAGCGTATAGCAAGGTGCACTGGAGCTCTTGTTTGTCCATCTATTGATGATTTATATACTACACGATTGGGGCACTGTGAACTGTTCCGGTTGGAGAAAGTATCTGAAGAACATGAGATGGCCAATCAGTTTAACAAGAAACCATCAAAAACACTGATGTTCTTTGAAGGTTGTCCGAGGCGTTTATGTTGCACGGTAATTTTTTCTTTTTATGCATGTGATTCATTTGTTATGTCATCTGAATTGTGGTTTTTGAACCAAGCTTCCATATTCTTCTGTAGGTTTGATAGGGTGTCTACATGTTTAAGTTATGATCATTTTGATGCTTTAGTTCCTTCCAGTCCTAAAACTCCACTGCATTTCCATTGTTTTGATTAGTTTTTCTTTTGCTTCTCTATGTGGCACAAGCATTTCTAGTTGTTGCCTTTCCAACTTTCTTCATTTTAGATTCTGTTCCCTTTCTATGGCAACAATAGTATTGGTCCGATGGCCCATTTTTTTCTTTCTTCTAATGATTGATTTTATACTTTTCCCTCCATTTATGAGCATGCGTGTAATTGGGTGATATTTATACTTGGGTTTTTGTGCCACATTTCACTATAACTCTTCTTGTTATATATTCAGTGCTGAAATTGTAAGAGGAAAGTAGTGTAGAAAGATTGTAAGTAATCTAGTTACTTTTCCTCTGATCAGTATTGGCTGTTGACGGTTGTAATTGGTTTGTTTATGTGAATGGTGAAATAGCATGGAGCAAGCAAATATATAGACGTTTTCTTGTATGATAAGATAAATGTTAAAATTTCTTATGAGAATGTAATGTATTCATTGATCTGTATTTTAATGAAATATACGTGATCTTCTTGCCTTGTTTCTCTTTATAGGTACTGCTGAGGGGCAGATGTCGTGAAGAACTAAAGAAGGTTAAACATGTTGTCCAGTATGCTATTTTTGCTGCCTATCACTTATCTCTTGAGACTTCCTTCCTTGCTGATGAAGGTGCTACTCTGCCTAAGATGAAAGTAAAGCATTCGATTTCCATGCCAGAGAAAATTCAGGCTGACAGTACTGTTTCAGTTGTTCCTAATTCCTATCCTCCATCCAGTTTCGATGCAATAGTCAATGCTTCTGCTCAGAATGATATATCTCCTTGTCTTGATCCAGCGCAAGGAGGAATGGGATCATTGTCTGAGCAGTGCGATCAAAGTCATCTTTTTCCTTCTTCTGGTGGTTCTATTCTTGATGTATACAATGATGATTGGTCACCTATTGCGTGTTTGGACACGTATTCTTCGGAAGATTTCAAGGATTCAAAGCTGTCCAGTATGTTGCCTGATATTAGAGATTTTCCACGATCTGAATTGCAAGAAACCATGACAGAAGAGGAGACTCGTCTTGGTGAGATTCATGAATTGGTAAAACCTGAAAAGATTGATGAAGATGAGAATTCCAGTGAATACTTTTCAGCCACTGATACACACCAGAGTATATTGGTTTCATTTTCTAGCCGGTGTGTGCTGAAAGGAACTGTATGTGAACGTGCGAGGCTCTTGCGAATAAAGTTTTATGGTTCTTTTGATAAACCACTGGGAAGATATCTTCATGATGATCTGTTTGATCAAGTAAGTCATTCCGATTTTGCTTCATCCGAAATTACTGGTTCTATGTTTCACTTATTTAATTTAATTGTTCTTTGCAGGCATCATGTTGCAGGTCATGTAATGAACCAGCTGAAGCCCATGTAATATGTTATACCCACCAACAAGGAAATCTCACAATCAATGTAAGACGTCTTTCCTCTCTTAAGTTGCCTGGTGAACGAGATGGGAAGATATGGATGTGGCACCGGTGCCTAAAGTGCGTTCATATAAATGGGGTTCCTCCAGCAACTCATAGAGTAGTTATGTCTGATGCTGCATGGGGACTTTCTTTTGGAAAGTTTTTGGAGCTTAGTTTTTCAAATCATGCGACTGCTAATCGTGTTGCAACATGTGGTCATTCATTGCAGAGGGACTGCCTTAGGTTCTATGGGTAAATTTTGAAAAACCTTGAATATTTAACCATTTTTTACTGTTAAGTATGATGTTGGTAGTTATGAGGAGTATCTTTTCCTAGATTTGGCAACATGGTTGCATTCTTCCGCTATTCTCCAATCGATATTCTATCGGTACATTTGCCCCCTTCAACACTTGAATTTAGTGGAAACATTCAGCAGGAATGGACTAGAAAAGAGGCAGCCGAGGTTTGTTATGTATTTTCCCTCTTGTTCTTATACCTTTGGAATCAGCTGATTATGAAATGACTGACTATTCTTTCTCCTGTAGCTAATTGTCAAAATGGAAATGTCATATGTGGAGGTATCTGATGTACTCGACAGCATTGAACAGAAGAGTAATTCTGCCGGCTGTCAATCATCAAATGCTAGTGATTTATCAGATCACGTCGTGGAATTGAGAGAACAGATTCAAAAGGAGAGAGATGATTACAATGTAAGAACAACCACATACTAGTTACCCATGTGACCCTGAATATTACTTGGTAGCATGTATTTGATATTTTTTATGTATTTTATCTTTGGTCAGTGCTGTTGAAAGGTGAATTTTACCATTTGTTGACCTCTTTTTTCTGGTTTAGGGTTTGCTACAACCAGTTGTTATGGAATCTTCACAACTGGGTCCAACAGCTGTAGACATCCTAGAGCTGAATCGCTTAAGGCGTTCACTTCTAATTAGTTTGTATGTTTGGGATCAGCAACTTCATTCATTGGAGTCCCATATTAAGAAAGGTTCTGCTGTCAAAGTTAAAGCAGATCATTCCAATGATGGTAAACTTGGTGTTTGCGAGCAAAATGTCTACAGATCCCCAGATTCACAGGTGCCTCCTAAGAATGACATACAGTCAGAGAATAACAATATTCTATCAAACTTGGAATCTGTTGTGCCAAAAGAATCTGACTTGGTGTTGTATAATAAGATAGATGAGGATGTGCAGTCAGATGGAAACATCACGTCTCCTGCATCTGCTTTATCTGAACGAATAGATTCTGCTTGGACAGGTACTGATCTACTTACCTTGAAAGTTCAAACCACAGAAGCATTTCAAGAAGATGAGCTCCCAACTGGTTTGATCAGGCAAATGAATAAAATCAGCGATCTTCGTTTGAGGAATGTAGCATCTCCAAGGAGGCTTCACTCTTTTGATTCTGCATTGAGATTCCAAGAAAGAATTAAAAAAGGATTGCACCCCTCTTCAAGTCCTTTGTCAGTGCTTAGATCTTTCCATGCTTCTGGAGATTACAGAAGTATGGTTCGAGATCCTGTTTCTAATGTAACAGGGACTTACTCCCATGCATTGCCACTAGAGGCACAAAAGTTGAATTTGTTACTCAGTTCCACACCCACTATGATCACCTCTGCATCTCATGTGGCTGAAGGGACTCGGCTGCTTCTTTCGCAGAGGGGTCATAGTGATATTGTTATTGCTGTTTATGACAATGATCCTGCAAGTATAATATCATATGCTCTTAGTTCCAAAGAGTATGATGAGTGGGTTACTGGTAAATCCAGTGAAATTGGAGGAGGCTGGAGTGTTAGTGAAAAGAGCAAAGAAGATTCTGCTGCTTCCAGCTTTTCGCCTTGGCAGTCATTTGGCTCTCTTGACCTGGATTATATACGGTATGGAAGTTTTAGCTCTGAAGATGCCTCATCATCTGTGGGTTCCACATTTGCTGATACAAAAAGGTCTCCACATTTAACAGTTTCTTTTGGAGATGATTCTGCTGCTGCTGGTGGCAAAGTGAAGTTTTCAGTGACTTGTTATTTTGCAAAACAATTTGATTCTCTTAGAAGAAAATGTTGCCCCAGTGAAGTGGATTTTCTGCGTTCCTTGAGCCGCTGTAAGAAATGGAGCGCACAAGGGGGAAAGAGCAACGTGTATTTTGCCAAAACATTTGATGAGAGATTCATTATAAAACAAGTCCAAAAGACGGAGTTAGAATCATTTGATGAATTTGCTCTGGAATACTTCAAGTATTTGACAGATTCTGTTAGTTCAGGAAGCCCTACTTGCCTTGCGAAAATTCTTGGCATTTATCAGGTTTGTCCTCACACTTTACCTTTTAAAAGCACAGTTTTTGGGCATCTAGTTGAGTTGTGGAGGGTCAAATATATAGAGCCTTGTTATAATTCTTTGTGGTTTTCTTGTTGACAGGTCTCTGTAAAACACCTGAAAGGTGGCAAAGAAACAAGAATGGATCTTATAGTGATGGAGAACCTATTTTTCAGGAGAAGTATCTCAACAGTTTATGATCTTAAGGGTTCCATAAGATCACGATACAATCCGGATACATCAGGGACAAACAAAGTACTGTTAGATATGAATCTGTTGGAAACGCTGCGAACAGAGCCTATTTTTCTCGGAAGCAAGGCAAAGAGAAACCTCGAGAGAGCTATTTGGAATGATACATCTTTTCTGGCAGTAAGTTGCTTTTTCCCATGAGAACTTGTCAAAAATTGTTTGTAGTCTTTCAAAGTCTTACTGGTATGCTGGAGTAATAACAAGATTTGAATGTGACACTGTATCTAAAATATTCACAGTTTTCAGCAAGTTCTTCCACTGATTTAAGATTATTAAGTAATAAACATTTGCTGTGTATTTTCAGTCGGTCGATGTAATGGACTATTCATTACTTGTTGGGGTGGATGAGGAGCGCAAAGAGCTGGTTTTGGGAATTATCGATTTCATGAGACAATATACTTGGGACAAGCACTTGGAGACATGGGTTAAGGCATCAGGGATACTAGGTGGCCCGAAGAATGCATCCCCAACAATAATTTCTCCGAAACAGTACAAGAAAAGGTTCCGAAAGGCGATGACTACATATTTTCTAACCATACCCGATCAATGGAGTTCATGACCTGTTTCATCATTGATTCATTGGTTCATTAATAACGGCATAAGAAACTGTAATTGCCTGCTAAATTTGAAGCGAGCTCGCTCTCCCTCTCCCTTCGGGTATTCTTCTATTCGATCCTTGTGTTTTTCTGTCAACAAATTATTTTGGTTGTGGTTAGTAAATAAGCCTACAACTAAAAAATGTAGACTATGGGGAGAGAGGGGGGGACATTGTTTTCTTTTTGAGGACTCCTTTTAATGACCTCTGAAGAAAGGGAAGAATTTAGGGCTGTGTGTGTATATTTTGTTGTGCATGTGCGAAAGTACTCTTTTTTTTTTTAAAAAAATTTTCCGCCTTAACATTAATTACTTAGGAGTTATGGACTCTGTGGGAAACAGCATGCGAACAAAACTTTTGTACCCAAAGTTGTAAATTTGTAAGCAGTGGTTGAGATGGAAAGGCTATTTAATTTTCCGTATAAAAATAGGTTCTGAAATGGGCATCTCAAGTCTTAGAACTTGTACTGTTGTTATTAGTGTCCCTTATAGAGGATTTAAAAATCAGAATTTAAATTTCTTAATAAGCACTTCAATTTGAACCACTAATACATTACCAAGTCTTCAGCTGATATCAGTTTTTTTTGAGTTGGAAAGAATTTAAAATTGAAAATGAATCTTATTATTCTAAAAAATAATTGAAAGCGGATCTGAAATAATTTTTCTTTTTTTCTTTTTTAGAAGAAATCTTTAATTAGCTCAATTTAAAAGTAATGGAAATTAAGGCTGGTTTGATTTTCGAAAAATGATTTATTTTTTAAAAAAAGTTAATATTTATTTTATAATAAGAAAATATTTTGTAATAATCAATGTTAATGAATAATGCTTAATTAAAATTTAGTTTAAATTATATGTATATATTACATATATGAGACCACATAGGATAAATGAAGATAAGCATTATTTAACAAATACTCATGTTTATATAATTAAAATATTCATATTTTTATACTAGGTTAAAATATGTCATAAGTCTTTGTACTCTTCGTAAATTTGAAATTTAGTCCATTTATTTTTATTTTTAGGTTAGTCCTACTTTTTAGATATTATAATTCAGGTTCAGCTGATAGCATTATTAAAAATATTCCATTAAATTCATGTTCATTATAACGTCATTATTTAGTTACATGAATACCAATTATTTTTTATTTGAAACTGTGACATTAACAAAATTGGTAAAAAATGTAACAATGTTAACAATTGAACTTGATTTTCAAATTTGAAAAATGGAGAGACTAAATTCTTGAAAATAAAAGTACAAGGATTAAATTCTAAATTTGTGAAGAGGTACATAAACTTATGACATATTTTAACCTTTATACTACAAAACGTTAATTATTAATATATATAATTGTAATAATTATTTATTATTAAAATATTAATATTAAAAATTTCTTAATAATATATGAAGATTATTATTTAAAATTATTATTTTTATAATTTATTATTAAAATAAAATTTGAAATATTAAATAATTTATTAAATGATTAAATATAGATAACTAAATATGTATGTTTAATAATATTAAAAATTATAATATTTTATATTAATATTTTATTAATTTTAACTAATTTAAAATAAAATATATTATTAATATAATAATATTAAGCTTGACTTAAATTAATTTTTATATAAAAATAAAATCATTCATAAAAGAGCTCTCTTTTGAAAAATGATTTACGCTTTGTAAGAAGGTAAATTATTTTACAAGAAAAAAAAATTATTTTCGGTTAACCTATAAATTATTTTTCATTAACCAAACTATTTTTTATGAAATAAATAAAAAAATATTATTTAAAAATTATTTTCAGAGAAACAAATAGAGCGTAGGCTCAAACTCAAAATCAAATAAAAGAAGTCACTCAACTTGCTTTTTGTCGCCTCTGCTTTGTTGTCTTTTGTTGCAAGTAGAATCTGAAATGAGGGAAGGGTAGGTGAAGTTTCTAATTTAAGGATTTTATCTTTCTTTATTTTCTTTTTGCAATCCAAGTTTAATTATTAATGGAGGAGCTATTTATGCATTGAAAGATGGACATTTTGTTACTACTTTTTTAATAAATAATACAAAAAGCATTTCCAACAATTAACTTATTTTAAAGAAATAATATGGGAGATAAAATAGCACAAGAAATGGATTAATACAAATAAATAATTATAAAAAAAATCACACCACCATCACCAAGTGTTTTTCTTTGACCAGTTATTGGTTAAATTATGTTGTTAGTATAGGATTTGAGATTTATTTCTTACACTTTAAAACTTAAAAAATTAAATTCTTCTATCTTTTCAATTTTAAAATCCTAGTCCAATTGTTATTGTTGTTAGTAGTTTCCATCAAAATTTGTCCACTTAACATGTTTATTGTCTATCAATCATATGCTACTTATGAGAACAACCTAATTCATGTGTCACGTTGACAAATTTTGACAAAAAAGACTAACAATGTTAATTATTGGAGTGGTGTTTCTAAATTAAAAAAGTAAGATTTAATTTTTAACCTTTTTAAATACATGGGTTAGATCTCAATTTTTATCAAAGTACAAAAGCTATCAGATATTTTAACCAACTTAATTGTCCAAACTACAACTAACATCATATATGTATTCTTTATATTCTATTTTGCTATAGTTGTAAACTATTAATCAAGGTGTCACGCCTCAAAATATAGGAGGTTAATTGAAATAATTAACCAAGTAATGACTTAGGCTTGGTGGTTAAGTAGTTAGTGTTCTCTTAAGAAATTCAAATTTTAAGCCACACTCTTCCCATTTTCTTTTTTTCCTTTAGCAACCAAGGAACAAAATCATATTAGGATATCTAATAGTTTTGGCAAAAACATAACAAGTATGAGCAACATCCCAAATGGTTAAACATCTATTTTCCCCATATTTCCTAGGTTTGAATCACGTCATTCTCCTTACCATTTCTTTTATTTTCAGCAGAATGAATTAATTGCTCAAACAACCCCTAAAGTTTGAAAACCCTAGATATTTAGTCTCTTTTCCAAATCATAATAGAACTATAATTTCCCTTTCCCAATTAAACTAAAAGTTTTGCTTCATTTTCCCTTTCTTTTCCATCTTCTTCTTTGTAAATATTTTTCTCCCATTGCTAAAATTATCTTTCTTTATGTAACCTGAATCAAAGTCCATCCCCAATATTAACTCATTTTCTTGACGGAATCAAAATTATCGTTAAAAACATTCCCAAACCTCGCCAAGAATCTGTAAGTTCAATTCAAACCTAATTAATCCTGAATTCTTGTAGTAATTACATCTAGTGTTAATCGTTCATCCAAATTAATAAATCCTCTACAAATCTTGCCAAAAATCTTGATTTTTCTTGAAATCCGTTATTAATTCTCGCGTAATTTTTGGTTGAAAGACTCGTTGTAGGTATCCCGTAACAGATTTAGACGTGAGGATTATCGTTCAGTCTCCCAGTAACAGATGTGTGTTCTTTTACAAGTGAATTGAGATAAAACCATGCCTAGGATAGTGCCACACAGTTTGCCATACGGATGTGTGGGCCACTCGTGTGGAGCATACGATCCCTTCACATGACCATGTCCACTCTGAAACCCTATGAGTTTGATTCGCACACAACCTAAACCTCTCCCCACGGCTTGCCACACGGTCGTGTCTCCCCTGCACAATGATTTTGCAAATTCCATACAACCTCAGTCTGTTACACGGCTTGGCCACATGGTCATGTACCCTTCCACACGGCCTAGGCTTCCCACACAGTCCGGTCACACACGATCGTGTGTCCTTTGATTCTTAGATTTGATAATTTTTCCCAGAAAAAAGAAATTATCTATAAATCTAAGAAAAGAAATAACATGCAGAAAATAATGACAGAGGAAAACCTAATCTTTAAACTCAACCAAATCTAAGCATGGGTGATTAGTTCGCTTCAGTGATTATAACTAATTCCTATTTTGGGTTTCTACTCAATCAACTAGTCGTTACCCTAGCAGGATCTCTTGATCTTTCACTAAACTAATGAGTCGACAATAACTACTTATCTCTCGACCTCATAGTCCAAACCAGATTGGGGTAAGGGGTTCACGAATAGGCAATACCCATTTTGGGTTAATTCCCACCTAGATGACTTTCTAGGGTTGTTAGACCTAGGGTTTAAGTTCTTCCTATTCCAAACAACTGATCCACTAAGAAACCCTACATAGAAATTAATTAATCATCCTTCCACTCAGTAATCCCCTATAAGAGGATTAGTTCCTCATGGATTTTATAAACATAATAAACTTGCTAAAATAAATAAACATTAAGAACAAATCAAGAATAAAATTTTAAAGATAAATCTTGATTGTATTCAATAGATGAAGTGAAAAATCCACAAATCAGCTTCGCCAATGAACATGAATGAAAATAACTAAAGAGAAAACCTAAATCTAAAAAGAATTGAAAACTGAAAACTAAATTACAAAGAAAGTTCTAAATTATGAAAAGTTGTCCCTTTTCAAGTGTCTAAAGAGTCTATTTATAGGTTTAGGGTTGACCATCATCCTTAGCCTTAGGTCGGCTGACTTTTTCTATAAAAATACATTGTGCGGACCAAAACGCCCTCAGCTCATAATTCTTTCCAGTACAGAGCCAGTGTCGCAACATCTAGTGCCTGTGTCGTGACATCAAAAGTATTTTGCTTGCTTTCGAGTTCAACTTCAAGGGTGTGTTACGACTTCTTTTGGTTGTGTCTCGACACCAAAGGAAGTCTTGGAATTCCTGTATTCTACTCCCTGTGTTGTGACGTTAGACTCCTGTGTTGCAATATGGCGACCAACCTCGAGCTATTATGCTTTTGAATGGTGTCCTGCACTCTCACTAAGTACGTTAGCCCTCCTTTAGGCCTTATTCTACCCCTAAGGTCATAAAACGACTCAAATTACACTTTTTATTAAATTAAAACTAAATTGGAAAAACTACTTAAAACATAACAAAATTGTTCGTATTCAAGCTCTGTAAGTACGGAAACTAGTTTAATCTACTACAACAAATTACGACAGATCAAATCCAAAATTGGGTTTCGAACCTTCATATTAGAAAAGACAAATTTGTGAGGGTCATCAACAAGCTCAAAACTGGGTTTGACTTTCCCACCTTCTGGTCTCTATCCCGAGAAGATGTTTGTGCACAAAATTAGCCTGTTGACACAGAGGTTGCATGGGTTTAAACAGTTAAGAGTGGGGCGTGTACTAGAACTAGGAGAGATAATTACTGTTAGACATGTCGTCAAATATTGTTTGTAAGGATTAAACCCCAATGGTCACTAAGCTAATGAACTTCTATTGTAGATGAATTCTCAGAACGTCTTTTATTGCTGAAGGGGTCTGGCCCCATAACTCCAATGAAGATCTGGCATGAATTCTAGTAGGGAGGATGAGAGAACCTTATTTCTGTTTATATGAAACTAGTGAGATTTACCCACGCCACTAGAATATTATAAGTCATGGTACATTTTCTACTTCTCCCAGTCAGGATAACTCTCCTATTGATGGTGTAGAGTCTTCTTCAAATTCTTATACCACTATGCTCATTCTAGCTAACAATATGGATGTCTTAGCTGTTTTGGATGAGGCTCGTGCAAACGAAGGTGCTATTGTTGCTCCACTGAGAAAAATGACGGTTAAGAAAACTCAAAATTGACCAAGGGTGGAGGGGAGCACCCAAGATATTGAGGACAGGGATCGCTCATAGCTAGGACTATGTAGACTTAGAAAATGGTCTTTTCATCCAAGAGTTAACATTTCTCTGTTTGCAGTTGGCAGGTTCTACCTTGATCTGTTGAACACGAGGTCCACTAGTAATAGAGAATTGTTCTTTGATATCCTCCCATAAATTCTTTGCAATATCCATATAAGTTATAGTAGATCGCAAGGTTGGCTCGATTGTGTTGAGTATTCATGAAACCAACATAGAATTTACAGTCTACTAACCTCCAATTTAGAGGAATCATCATTAGGTTGTTCAATCATTCCATCAATAAATCCAAATTTCTTCTTGGCCCTCAACGCAATTCACATTGCTTGAGCCTATTCATCATATTTGTCTTATTCCAATTGCACCCGAGTAATTATATTACCAGGATTATTGCTCAAAGTCAACATGTAGGTGGAAACAGGTTTTTTTCCTCGCTATTCATGACTATTTTTTCTCTGGCTTTTGATATATTCATTGATTTCTTTCCTAATAGTCACTTATCAATGGAAAGAGAAGATCCATTGTTCAATATCATTTCGAAGCCAGAGTTACATCTAGAAATCAAATAAAGGTAAACCCTCCATTGTTAACATCAAGAAAGTGAGAATTCTTTACCTATATGTTATCTTAATCAATATTTAAACTAACTTCTCTTTTCCTTTTTGACCTAGTAATAGGCCCAAGATAACCCTCCATTGCTAGCTTGCCTTTGTTCTTTGTAATACTTTGAACATTTCAACAAGGATCTATTTCACATGATTAGTCCAAAAATTAGTTTAAGGTATTAAACATACCTTTCTTGATTAGGACAAAAAATTAGTTTAAGATTGACTAGGGTTATATCTACGTAAAGAATTCTCACTTTCTTGATGTTGTAGTTAGAAAACACTAAAGAAATTTTCTAAAGAGAAATATCAATCATAATCATTTTGTGAAATATATGCTGGTAGAAGATTTAGATGCCATAACGCCACCCAAATCGACGTCTTTAGTGTTGTAAACAATATCATATTGATCGTTGCGACAAAAATGACATCAACAACCTTCCATCAGTAAGACAAGGTCAAGGGTGGCTGAGGAAGCCTAAGGTGGGGCAAATGGTGGATACGAAGCTACATGTAGTGGCGTCCCCAAAGTGAAGACCATATCAAAATCGGGGAGTGGTAATAGAGCCTCCATCATAGCCAGTGGCAAAATGGGAGAGTGTTGTGGCAAAGGTAGTGCCAACGATGGATTCTGTGGTGAAAGTCTTTTGTGTTCACACTAAGCCATATTATTCACTATCATGGGGAACAAAATTTTAGTATTCTTCAAGTACTAGTGGATTTTTAATTGAAGGAAAAGAGTGTTAGAAAATGCTCATTTAGTGGAACATTAAACTTAAGTGAAGTTGAAGAAATTTGAACAAAAGAAAGTAAAGATAAAGAAAATAGGGTTTGGCAGTAATTACCTGCATACTATTTTGGTTATTGGTATTGAATATGATAGTGGTTAAGGGTGAATATTTCATCGATTCAGTTATTATATATCAAGAATTGAATAAATTAATTAATTCATCAAAACTAATTTAAACCGAATCAATTTTGAATCAAAACTGAATAAATCAAACTGAAAATTTCTGGTCCAATTGTGTTGATTTTTTTGATTTTTTTTGATTTATTTATTTATAAAAGAAAAGAAAAAGCTACCATTTAAATGATTTTTAGAATTTTATTTGATTCTAACAATTTTTTTAGATTATTATATTTCTAATTAACAAATAAAAAGTAAAATAGTAGTATAAAATAAAATAATATGCTAATAGATTTATATAAGTAATAAATAGTGGAGGTACTCTCATAGTGTTGGAAGAATTGTAGGAAATATTGTTGAGACTTTGGATAGTGATCCATGACTAGCACTTCTATTCTAATGTTTTTTATTTGATTTGTAAGTTTTATTGTGAACATAGGTGTGCGCCTCATTTTTCATGAAAAAGATAGTGTCCTTGTTTGGCAATTAGTTGATAGTTAATTGTAGTGGTTGATAAATAAGGGCATGACACATTTTATTGTTAAGTATATATTTGTTTATAATACTTTTGTCTTTATTAGGTGAAATTATTGAAATAAAACACTATTACCAAGGAATTAAAACATCCATTATGGAAATTAATTAGTTAATATTTTTGAAAATTTAAATAAACAAATTTCTTAAGTTCTTTATTTGTAAATATTAACATTGTGGAAATTGATAAATATTAATAGTGTATGAATATAATTGTAAACTATATTCTTAGTGATAATTATGTCATGTTCTTAGTATGTAAATTAGTGATAATTATGTCACACTCTGAATAAATTTGTCAAGTAGCATATTTCAATTAATATAAAGTTGCATAATGTAACACCCCTATTCCATATCCGTTGCCAGAACAGGGTTATGGAGCATTACCGAACTTTACGGATTAATTACGAACATTTTATAATCTTTAATACGTATATCATATCTCATTCATATTACAGTATATGGTCCTTTATATGGACCCTTGAAGCCCAAAATAGGCGTTAAAAGTAAATCGAAACTCGACTAGAGACTTTGAGAATTTTTCGCAAAATGTCAAATATTTTCTTAAAAACAGGGGGCATATGCCCGTGTGACTCACACGGCCAGGGGACACGCCTGTTTCTTAGGCCGTATGGGCACTCGATGTGAGACACACGGCCGTGTCCCAGCCCGTGTTCCTACCCGTGTAACTCTCTGACTTGTGCCACACGGCCGACCACACGTCCATGTGCAAAGTGTAGGGGTCACACGTCTAAGCCACACGCCTGTGTGCTAGGCCGTGTGAAAAAACCTGGGCATTCTGTTTTGAAATTTCAAAGTGTAAGGGACACACGGCCAGACCACATGCTCATGTGCCAGGCCGTGTGTCACACATGGTTGAGACACACGCTCGTGTGTCTGCCCGTCTGGACGAAAATAGACCATTTTAAGGCCACTTTTCTCACCCTTTTAAGATATCAACTTGCATACAACACTCTCATATACCAATATCTCAACCAAACAATTAAAACAAACCAAAGCACATTCTCAATGTGTCATAACATCACCAACACTTCGTTTACTTATACTTACCTATTTAACTCCATACATAAATTTATCAAGTACTATTACTATCTACTTACCATTAAACATTTAAGAGTCATAACTATATTTCAATCTATTTCATTTGTTAAACCAACCCTATAAATGCCATATAAACCAAAATTTACATCGTAAAAACTACTAGATTAATCTAGATAGTGTGGCTTGATGTGTTGATCCGATCCTCCGACCTCACGCTAATCTACAAAGAATATTAAACAACACGAGTAAGCTTAATAAAGCTTAGTAAGTTCATAGGCCTTAAATATAAATCTTACCGAACATACTAAATAATTTATTTAGATTAAGCATTTCACAACATTTCTTGCGAACCACAACTTCGATTGATGAATTCACATAATTGAGCTCAATATCAATAACTATTTAATTTCTTTCACATTAATCCATGTAATACTTACCAATCCTTGCCAAATTAGAGAACGTCTTACAGATTTGAGTACATTGTTTTCTTGATGCCATAGTCCAACTATGGTCTTACACAATTGCCATGGCCATGCCATGGTCTTACACTCATAATGCCATAGTTATGGTCTTATCATCAAGATGCCATAGCCCAACTATGGTCTTACACGTATACATTTACTGCCATGGTCCAACCATGGTCTTACGTTCAAGGTGCCATAACCCAGTTATGGTCTTTTCATTAAAAATACCATAGCCCAAATATGGTCTTACATTCAAACATTTCCATGGTCCAACCATGGTCTTATCTATCAATTCATCTTGTGTCACGGAACGATCGTACTCAATCCTACGTTCCACTTAATTTGAACTTTTCAATTCAATTTTCATATATTTACAATAATCATATTTCAATAAAAAAAACTTGAAATAATACATTATATCATTTCTAAATTAACAATTAATCATGAAAGTTCAACCATATGAACTTACTTGGACCAATTTGTAGAATTTGTTGTAATTTAGGGCTATTTAGCTAATTTCTCTTTTTTAACGATTTTCTTCGGGTTCTTGATCTATTATATAAAATTATTCATTCATTAGCATTTAATTCAATTCTAATTCACTTCACAATTTATACCCTTCAATTTTGGAATTACACATTTACCCCAACTTTTACAGTTTTAACAATTTAGTCCCTTATCAATTTTCCCACAAAATAAGCTAATTTTTCTCAATTAACACTTTATCTAAATGTTCTAAGCTATTTCATAACTTTTTTATAAAAAAAATTTAATACTAAACCCTAAGATTTAATCTTTTCATAATTTGGTCCTAATAATCAATTTCTACTGAAATCACTTGATAAAGTCACCATATAATAAAATTAAAGCTTTAAATCCATATTAATTCATCATAAAATTCTAGCACTCATCAATGGTAACTTTCAAAATCACCCATGAAATAAAAAACTAATGAATTAAATAGTTGGACCTAATTGTAAAAGTCTCAAAAACACAAAAAATTCAAGAAAAGAGCAAGAATTGAACTCACATGTAGTAAAATATGAAAAACCAGCTTTTGGAGGACCTCCTATGGCTATTTTTGGAAAAATATTGAAGAAGAAATGTCTAGATTCAATTTGGTCACTTATTTTTATTTTTACTTTAATTTCCCAAATGACCATTTTGCCCTTAAGTCATAAAATTTCAAGATTTTTTTTTCTCTGCACAAACCGTTTTAGCCTTCTAAAAATATGTAATTGCCATTTTTGTCCTCCACTACTTACCACTTAAGCTATTTAATCATTTTAACAAGTTTTGCACCTTTTTCAATTTAAAACGTTAAAATTTTCTAACAAAATTTTAATATTAACTCCATGACACTCCGTATTCATATACTAAGTTGGTCTAGAATTTTAATACTAACTCAATGACACTTTGTATTCATATACTAAGTTGGTTTTAAATTTCAAAACAAATAAATAGAATAAAATGATTAATTTTTAATTAATAAATCTTATACCCACGCTCATATCTAAACCCAAATACCAAATAAGTAATATTCCATACAAAACCCAAACCAACTAGACAAAAATATAAATCTAATTATTCAAATAATGAATTCAAAAATTTAAATTACAAACCATAAATTACAATTAAATTAACCAATGCTTTTCAAAAAGTATCGAACTGTTTAGTAAACATAATTTTGAGCATTTTTTAGTTGATTTGGGCACAAATAAAAGATTGGGTAGTAAAACCCCTAATTGTAGTGTTTGGTGAATAAAGGTTTGCAAGAGCTTACTGAGCTAAAACCTCCAAAACAGAAAACGATGGGATGACCAACTTTTTTCAACAATTGATTGGGAATGAGATATGTGGAATAACATATCTGACCATGTTTACTCAAAAATTACTCCCTTTGCCACATGCTATCAAACTCGATAAGGGTGCCAAGATATCAATAATCTCCATTCTCCCATTTTCACTTTCACCTCCAAAGTATTAAAATTTTGATATATGAGTACGGAGTGTCATTGAGTTAGTATTAAAATTCTAGACATCAGTAAAATTGAATTAGTATTAAAATTTTAATACCTGGACCAATTTGTAGAATTTGTTGTAATTTAGGGACTATTCAGCTAATTTCCCTTTTTTTCACGATTTTCTTCGGGTTCTTGATTTATAATATAAAATTATTCATTCATTAGCATCCAATTCAATTCTAATTCACTTCACAATTTATACTCTTCAATTTTTGAATTACACATTTATCCCAACTTTTACAATTTTTTACCATTTAGTCCCTTATCAATTTTCCCACCAAATAAGCTAATTTTTCTCAATTAACACTTTATCTAAATATTTGAAGCTATTACATAACTTTTGATAAACACAATTTAATACTAAACCCTAATATTCAATTTTTTCATAATTTGGTCCTAATAATCAATTTCTATTGAAATCACTTGATAAATTCACCATATAATAAAATTAAAGCTTCGAATCCATATTAATTCATCATAAAATTCCAGCACTCATCAATGGTAACTTTCAAAAATCACCCATGAAATAAAAAACTAATGAATTAAATAGTTGGACCTAATTGTAAAAGTCTCAAAAACACAAAAAATTCAAGAAAAGAGCAAGAATTGAACTCACATGTAGTAACAATATGAAAAACCAACTTTTGGAGGACCTCCTATGGCTATTTTTGGCTGAAGATTGATGAAGAAATGTCTAGATTCAATTTGGTCACTTATTTTTATTTTTACTTTAATTTCCCAAATGACCATTTTGCCCCTAAGTCATAAAATTTCAAGATTTTTTTCTCTGCACAAACTTTTTCAGCCTTCTTAAAATGTGTAATTTCCTTTTTGGTCCTCCCTTACTTACCACTTAAGCTATTTAATCATTTTAACAAGTTTTTCACCTTTTCAATTTAGTCCTTTTTAATTAATTAGGTTTATGAAATCGAGGTCTCGATTCCTCGTTTTTAACCTATTTGACCTAATAAATTCTTTTAAATCACAAATTTACTAATTTAAAAGTTTCCTAAAGTCAGACTTGACTCATAAATAATAATTAAATATTAAAAATTTCAAACTCGGTCGTCGAATTTAGTGGTCTCGAACCACTATTTTCGATACCACTGAAAATTGGGCTGTTACACATAAGAAATCATTTACACAAGTAAATTAAAAATAAATTAAGAGTACATAAATATTCAAGGATGAATGGGCTCAATTAAAAATTTCCTGCAGCAACGTTGATTTTTGTATATTCACGATGGAGTTTTTTTTAGATTTACTTTGGACTTTAGAGGTGAAAGTGAAAATGGGAGAATGGAGGCTACTGATATCTTGGCACCCTTATTAGGTTTGAGAGCATGTGACAAAGGGAGTAATTTTTGAGTAAGCATGGGCAGATATGCCATTCCACATATCTCATTCCCAATCAATTGTTGAAAAAAGTTGGTCATCCCCGCATTTTCTGTTTTGGAGGTTTTAGCTTAATAAGCTATTGCAAACCTTCATTCACCAAACACTACAATTAGGGGTTTTACTACCCAATCCTTCATTTGTGCCCAAATCAACTAAAAAATGCTCAAAATTCTGTTTACCAAACAGTTCGATACTTTTTGAAAAGCATTGGTTAATTTAATTGTAATTTATGGTTTGTAATTTAAATTTTTGAATTCATTATTTGAATAATTAGATTTATTTTTTAGTCTAGTTGGTTTGGGTTTTATATGGGATATTACTTATTTGGTATTTGGGTTTAGATATGAGCGTGGGTATAAGATTTATTAATTAAAAATTAATCAGTTTATTCTATTTCTATGTTTTGAAAATTTAAAAACAAAAGCCAAAAGAATAAACCACCGAAACCAATTAACTATATCGAATAAACCAGAAAACCAATTAAATTGAATTTTTTAATTGATTCAGTTTAGTTAAATTTGATTAATCGAAGTTTTGTACACCTCTAATATTGGAAAGCATTCTAATTTTTTTTATTTTTTCCATAATTTTTAAAATTTAAAATTTTAATAATTTTTATTAAAAATAAAAAATAAATCTAAAAATTACAACATAATTGTTAGCGTGTCATGTCATATCAACAAATTCATCAATTGAGGTGACATGCCACATTGGATAAAAATATTAACTGTAAATTAACAGATAATTTTAATTAAATTTGATCTTATTTGAATTTTTGTCTATAGAATTATTAATAAAAGTAAAAAAAAATTAAAGATTAAAGTGAAAAAATATACAAATTAAACTGGATTTTGCAATTTCACCTCCTTTAAACTATCATTTTGAAGTCTGTTTTGCATGGATGATTATTATATTTGTTTTTTTATGATTGTTGCATATTCACTTAAGAAAGCATAATTGTGGCTAATGAAAAGTTTGAGCATAATTGATGATTGAGTCATATAGCTAGGGTTAATATGTTGTCAGCTAATCTAGTTCTGATCAATTCGTTTATTATGTAATAGGATTTTGTGAGTTTTTTTATTATAGGTTTTGTCAAAATGGAAGGTTTTTTTAGAAATTTTGACTATTCAACTTATTGTTGTGACATACATTTTAATAGATTTGTATAACAATAAATATATTTTTTGCGATTTTGATTTGTAATATTATGAATATTTCGTTATTATTTTGTGTTATGCAATAAATGCAAAATTTGCTATAAAAAGGGAATTAGATAAATTTTGTTAGAGTCCAACTGTTAGAAGACAAGAATGAAATTAAATTTTGATCTTTTAAGGGTCAAATCTGATTTAAGTTATGAAGTGAAATTCGAAAATTAGAAATAATAATTTTACGTGATTACAATATTAAGCATAGACTAAAGAATTGAAGAACTATTTCTATCCCCTAACAATAAATCACGCATTGAACTTGGGAGCTCTTCAAAGTAGAGTAATCTTGAGATATCATTAGGGGCATATTTTACCATTTGGTTGGCAACTTCGTCTAAAGATCCCCTTTTCGTATACCACGGGATGACCGAAAAGGTTATGTAACCACACTATCCCAAAGAACCTGAAGGGATGACGATGACACACAATTTAAAATCATCGTGATCAACAAACACAATAGCCTAACTTTAACCAGCGTGTCCTCCAAAAAAATCCCATCTGGTCATATTATAAGCTTTTTCTAGATCAATCTTTAAAGTCATTCTCATCTTTCTACCTTTGAAACTCCGCATAGAATGAACAGCCTCTTGTGCAATTACAATGTTATTCGATATACTTCTACCAGGAATAAAGGTTGCTTAACTCTACTTAACAAGCTTTCCCATCATCAACCTTAATTTGTTAATCATTACATTTGTAACAACCTTATATAATATCTTACACAAGCTTGTTGACTGAAATTGCATAATTCTTTTCAAACTTTGAACTTTTGGTAGAAGAATCAATAAAGTTCTTTTAAGCCATGGGTTCAACTGACGCCCCTCTAAAACTTGCCTCACCATACAACAAACCGAAATGCCGAGTATATCCTATTGTGGCTGATAAAATTTGGCATGAAAACCATCGACTCCTAGTGCTTTCCATGGGGCCATTGCAGAAACTGTCTTGCAGATTTCCTCATCACCGATTCTTGATAATAGATTAACTTTCTCAGTTAACAAAATTGAAGGGAACCTTCTTCGATAAGGGTAGACTCCACTTATTGAATAATCCATAGAATAAGGATCCTTAAAAAAAATCCACCACATGTTGTTGAAGGAGCTCCGCATCAAAACACCATTCCTCATTTTTAACTTTAAGACCTTCAACCTTATTTTTTTTTCACTAGCCATAATACGACTATGAAAATACCTTGTATTTCTATCACCACTTGTAAGCCATTCCGTTCTTGATTTTTGAAACCATAACAACTCTTCATGTTTTAAAACATCCTTAATCTTTTGCCATAATTCTAACTCACGGTCTCAAAGTCTTTCTGAGTCTCTGAATTCCAAAATTCATTGTATATGCTCAAGTTTCAAAATCAACCTCCGCTTATGGACAAAAATATTTTACAGAACACGCTTATTCCATTATTGCACCTCTTTTTGGAAATGCTGTAAGTTAGTGAACACATTCATATCATTTTTCCAACTACTACTTACAAGACCCTTAAACTCCGCATGAAGCAACCAATTAGCCAAACAACGAAAAGGTCTAGTACCTTTGCTTTGCAACGAATTGAGGGAAACCAAAATCGGTCAATGATATGACTTCAGATGATGTAAATTACTTACTGAGCAATTCGACGCAAAAGCACACCAACCCAAACTACATATAGCCCTATCCAAACATTGTGAAAGATTGGCTCTATTCTAGGTGAATCGAGGCCCGCAGAAACCTAAGTCATGAAGACCATTATCAAATAAGAAATTCTGAAAACCATTACATCAATTTCTTACGCTTGCTGCACCACATGTCCATTCCGAAAGCTCCAGAATCAAATTAAAATCTCTTTCTATAACCCACAATTCCCCAATAGTTTTAGCAAGAAAATCAAAATACTACTATAACTTCCGTCACATTGCTGGTTGTAGGCTAGCATACACTGCTGAGCACAAAAACTTAGAGGGTCCTTGTGTGTTTTTCACCCTCATAAGAATCACCTATGGATGCAAATCCAGAATATCAACGGAGACATTGTCACTCCAAAGAATCAAAATCCTCCCAGAAAACCCCATTGCTTCAATTCTTAACGAATTTGCAAACCTAAGTTTTGCAATAATTCCATTCGCCCGAATACCACTGATCCGTGTCTTAAAAAACACATTACATCTGAGCAAAACTCTCTCCTATACTAAGCCATGAAATTATGGAAAAGGGGATGCATTATTCCTTGGTAATTCCAAAAAAAAGTTTTAAATCCATAAACCAAATGACAATAGAAAACATGAACAAGCCAACACAAGTTGTACAAAAAAACTTAACAACTAATCTCATTATTACCAATATCATCATTATCCATAACTTCCACATCCAAAAGCAGCACATTCGCCGGAAGATCAGCATCATGTTCTCGTACAATACCCTTCAATGTCGCCGATAACTCTACCATGTGATTCACAGAACCTCCCAGCTCGTAATCTGATGATTTCCTCCATTAAACATTACCATCCTCAAAAGTTTGCAAATCTGGGTTTGAGTACCCAATACTTGACTCTCTGAATTGAAACACACTTTTTTCTTTCCCTTTTATAGCATCGTACACTCCATTCTCAACCACCCGAACTGCCCCATGTTTGTTTCTGTCCAATTTCGACTGGAAAGTTACAAGCAAAAAATTGAAACCTTTATCCTAACAGTTGGGACAAGTGGGCCCATTCTAGAGGCATCATCAAACCCATTTCCCTCATTCTTAGCAGTTGACCCAATATTGGTATTAGTGGGTCGTAATACTTTTGGACCAACTCTAGGTTTACCTCTAATCATAATCCCTTTACCATTAGATTTAGTTGTCCCCTTCATCCTCAAATATGTCTCATTTTGCTCAAATTTCCCGACCTTTGTGATATGGTTCTTCCCTAAATCACGCCTTTTGATTTGATTAGGATGGCTCCCTTCACCCACGACGTTAATTTTGGAATTAGATTCACTCGAATCCACCGTCAAAGCTGAAAACCATGAGCCCTTTTGCCAGAAACGTCATTTCTCACTATTCCTGTACTCTGAACCTTCCCTCTTTGTAAATGCTTCACAAGAATCCATGGCCCATATGGTTCCTCTTCCGCACACCATTGAGGACCCTTTTTTTCGACCACCGGTTCTCTCCTACCAACACCTCTCCGATGAGTTGCTTTTGTTTCTCGCGCACAAATCTGTATTGTGGCCATAAATCCCACATTTAAAGCAGACAATCGTAAGTGACTCATATTCGATTCTCTAAATACGATCACTGATCTTGAGTTTTGACACAGTGGTTTCATTAAGTCCACACATATCGCCAACCTAACGAAACGTCTTTGGCTTCCACTACTTATAGGGGTAAGCATTTGATCGAATCGAGTGAAACAATTTCGAGTTAATCGAGTTGACGAGTCCTATTTTATCATCCTAACTTGATTTGAAAAGTTTTCAAATCGAGTCGAGAGAAATGAAATTTGAGTCAAGTCGAATCAAGTAAAATTATTTGAATTAAATTAAAAAAATTAAACATCTCAAATTAAAATCTTGTTACAGTATAATTAATTCCATATTAGAGAAGATAAATTCCAAACTATATATATTTGATAATTTTTTCAAAGCAAAATAATAAAAAAATATTTTAGTATAATAAACTTAAATAATTAATTAACTTATTTAGTTCCCCAAATTATTATTCTAGAAATTTTTTTATTTTTTTAACTTTATATATATTTTAAAAAATTTAAAAAATATATAAATTTGAAATTTCTATAAATATTTTGAATTTTAAAAATTATTTTGAATTATTTTGTAATTTTTTGTTTAGAGAGAGATCAATTTGCTCATTTTCAAACTTGACAAGGACCAAAAAGGTATTTACACCAATTTGTTATTCGAATTAATCGAGTTATTCGAATTGTAAAATTCAATTTGATTTGAACTCGAAACTCGAAACTCGAATTACTTACTCGAGTTGACTCAAACAATTCGAACAACTCGATTTGATTAACTCAAAATTAGAATTTGTTTTCAGTTTTTCGAATCAAATTGAGTTTTGCTCACCCCTAACTACTCGTATGAACATCAAGCTTGACCATTGGCCCTCTGGCTTAGCTAATAGCAAGAAGTAAGAAATTTGAGTAGTAGCTTTTCGGCAGACCAGGTAACCTAATCCACACTACTTGAACATCCACTTCATTGTCCGACATTGAAAAATCCAGTGACCATGGTCGTATGACCAAATGTTGACAAAAAATCACCCAAGGTCCCCCCAACCAATACTTTATTAAAATCTCCCTCATCTTGGAAATAGGCTAGATAGTAGTCACTTTCTAAGTCAATAAGCTGCATATGATTTCTGGGATTCCATAGTGTTGTCACTGTAAAAAATAGTATGTCGGTAATGACAATGTATCACAAAGAACAAAGAAAGAATAATAAAGAATATAGATTTTTACGTGGAAATTCACTATGTCGAATTCGAATGATTACAAGATGAGTAGACTATGCCTATTTATAGGCTTGTAAAACCATATTCTAATAGAAGGAGTGCAGTAAGGTTGAAATACCTTATTCTAATCAATATCAAATAGATGAAGTGTAACATGGTTGAAAAATATTATTCTAAAATAAAATAAAAGAAGTGTAGTTTTATATGGATTTTACTTTTATTTTATTTTACCACCGTGTTTTATTTTAATAAGGATTTGGGTCACTCAATTCTAACAGTCACCTTATTAACACTACACCAAAACAGGCCGCAAAAAATGCCGCTACTGACAACGCCGCTAACAACGCCGCTAAAGGTCATGTTCTTTAGCGACGCTTTTTCAACAAACGCCGCTAAAGATCATGTTTCTTAGCGGCGCTTTTTCCACAAACGCCGCTAAAGATCATGTTCTTTAGCGGCGCTTCTTCCGCAAATGCCACTAAAGGTCATGTTCTTTTAGCGGCATTTGTGTTGTTTGGTTGCTTTTAGCGGCGCTTTTTTTAAAAACGCCACTAATTTTGGGAATTTTGTAAAATAAAAATTTGTATTTTTTCAGCTCTCCTGTAGCAACAAATCAAAAGCAACCAAATTTAAACCAGCCAAAAGCAATAAATTTATATAATATTTTAAATTAAACGAATAATATAATATTAATATCAATAAATAAAATATAATTCATATTATTTTCACAAAAATATTAAAAGTTAAAATGATAAAAATATTTATACAATACACTATGACGGCGGAGGTTGGGACTGGTGAAACATTTTCATCATATTCTGAAGTTGCTGTTGGAGTTCATCGTACTTTCTGCTCTGCTCTGCTTCCTTTGTTGCAGCGTCTGCTTCTCTCAATGCCGCATCTGCTTTAAGTTGTAGCTGGAGTTCTTCATATTTCTTTTTAACCTCTACTTCTCTCGCTATAGCCTTTGCTTCCCTCGTTGCCGCCTCTGCTTTAAGTTGTAGCTGGAGTTCTTCATATTTCCTTTGAACCTCAATTGTGGTCGCTTGCATCTGAACCATCTGGTCTTTTAACCTCTGAACTTCAGCTTGAGCCTGACTCCCCGAAGCCATGTATTGCTGCGAGCTGGATCCAAAATATTGGGTTGGGCTAACAAAAGATTCTTGAAATCGAACCCAACCATACCTTTCAGGACCCAAAACTTCAGTAATAATCTGGTTATCAATGTCTTCAAGATGAACAAAACTATCACTAGAAGCAATCGCTTCGTACTCCGCATTTTTATCCTTTAGTTTTTCCTAATAAATAAATCACATAGTTAGGAACGCAATATATATTAAAAAAACAAATGCAACATAGCAATAGTCGCATTACAAGCAATGAATTAAACTATTAGAAAATCGTATTAAGTAAACGTACCATAATTTCTGCAGCTTCAGGAGTCATAGGAGATCCATCTTTCTTCCTATGTGTAATCTTAAAAAGTTGAAGGCGTCCAACTTTTTGACCGGATGACAGTTCCTACAGTATAGTAGTAAAAATATTATTTAATGAAAAGTAATACATATTTGACAGTATTAAAAAATTAAAAATACCTCGGCCTCAGCTACACAAGCAAAACTTTTCGACCCGACTGTGTGAGTGAATTTCTTTTTCTGCCTGTTGCTTTTTCCAACTCGTTCACGATCCTACGTTATGAAATTATTAGTATGTCAATAATAAATACAATAAACCAAAATAATTACAAGGTTTAGAAGTACGTCATACCTTGCCTTTCTTCGAATGCCAAAATTTAACCGCATCTTCACATTGGTACCTCAGCATACCCGGCGGGACATTTTGTAATTTCTCATCGAGGGTTGTTTTTGTCTTATAATAATCTCTCTTTAAAGTACTTTTATGGTCTTTCCATCTTTTTTCCAATGCCTTCTTTACATAGGTATCCGAGACCTCTAAAGCAAACCTCGCCTACAAAAAACACAAGTTAAGAAAGTAAATATAAATGAAACTAATTTCCATGTGTTAGAGATGACATTAACGTTTTGTTACCTTAATATTATCGAGGGCTTGATTTTTGTTACTATCGGGCATTTGATGCCATGACTCGTAGTTGATAGGCAACATATTCACATTTCGTGCTAAAATGCCCAAGTATCCTGCTAAAAGTCGAGCTTCTGTTCCAACAGGCTGACCAAAACTGTTTCTGCATACTTTTACACGCTCGACTGGATCTAACTCGTATAAATCTCTAAGTAGCGTACGTCCTCGACCTCTGCGCGTCCCACCATTTTCAGCTGAAAAATGGTATATTATAATATAATGATTTGAAAAATAAATCAATTAGAAGTCAACACGCATGTAAATTAAATATAAAATTACTTTGAACTTCAGTAGGATCCTCAGGTGCAATCGGAACATTCGAATATCCAATAGTTGTCTGTTGTTCACTATTTGTTTCTGTCGAGTTTGGAGCATTTTGAACAATGCTTACATTTTGCATTTTTCTTCTAGGCATTTTTTCTGCAATACATATTAAATAGTTGAAAACTTAGTAACTAATTACAGCAATAACAACACATATAAAATAGTTGAAATATATAATAAGACCAAGATTTAAATTATGATATTACATATAATTAAACAATCGTATATTCTTACTACATCATTATTCGTAAATATCTTCATCCGTATCTTGGCGAACCCATTGAAATTGCGTACTAGTACTAGGGATATTTTCATTTAAGTTTTGTTCCAGAAAGGGCAAAGTTTCTGATCTGTCGTCGATGTTATCTCTACTTCTACTGCCCATGTCAAACAAGTCTCTAGGGATGTTACGGAGTACAACGTACCAACCCTCATCGGTTGGATCTTTTGAGTAAAAAACTTGTTTGACTTGAGATGAGAATACATACGGCTCATCTATCAGTTGTTATCCTGTGTGAATCAATCGAGCAAAGTTCACCATTGTAAAACCAAATTTATCTTGCTTAATTCCACGAGCAGTATCAACATCAGCCCAATCACCTCGAAATAAGATAACTTTCCATTTGCCGTAGTAATCTAACTCAATTATGTCAATAAGAAGTCCGAAATATTCCACATTTCCCTCGACAGGATTATTGTCCCTAGCACTAGCATAACTTGTAATTGAGGAATTAACAACTATTCCACAATTTTGCGTTCTCTTCAATCTCTCACGATATTTTGTATGAAATCTGAATCCGTTGATGAGGAACGCACTATATCTTTTAACCACTCGATTTAGACCTTGGGAAAGCCATTTAACTTCATCATTGACATTCTTCCCACTCCAAACCTATTGAATGGAAAGTAAACTGAGTAATTAAAAATGTTATGAGAAAACATTATTATTTTTCAATGAAGCTCCAATTGTAGACCGTTTGGCTTAACCATTCATGAAAAGTTTCTGTGAACAACTTACTGATATCTCGATGTTGTGTTCTTCGGGAGCGCGAACGAGATCTCAATATTTGTTTGTACTCACTATGTTAAAAAAATGTTCACTTTGTTAGAAGATAAACAATTTTGGATTGATGAATAATTATCAAATTTCTACAACTTACTTCCGTAATGGTTCCATTGATTCGTAGTGAAACAGAACATATCGATGTGCTTGTACCCACGATAAATCATCTAATTCTGCAATATCAACTTTGCCGATTGGTTCTCCAAAAATTTGGAACAGATAAGTATCGGCAAAGTTATGATCCGTGAGTCCAACATTTCTACTTGGTCTGTTCAACCTTGTTTCAACATCTTCCAAATATCTTGAACAGAAGGTTAAACATTCCTCTGCCAAGTAGCCTTCAGCAATCGATCCTTCTGGATAACGCTTGTTGCGGCAATAAGACTTTAATTTGGATAGGAACCTAAACACGATATACAAATTATCAAAAGTTGTAACTAAAACAACTATAGGTGAATGAAGAAAAATTTTAAAAATAAATTAACACCTTTCTATGGGATACATCCATCGATAGAAAACGGGTCCGCCGAGAATTGCTTTATGCGGGAGATGGATTATCAAGTGAACCATAATAGTGAAGAAGGAAGGTGGGAAGATTTTCACCAAGTTGTATAAAGTCAAAGCAGCTCGATCCTGTACCTTCTGAAGTTCTTGAACATCCAAAACTTTGCCACAAATGGCTTTCATTATATTGGATAGTTCAATTATACAAGACGTTACCTTCTTCGACATACAACATCATAGAGCAACTGGCAGTAAATCTTGCATTAAGATGTGGTAGTCATGTGATTTTAGCGAATGTAGTCTTCGATCTTTAACACTAACACATTGAGATATGTTTGATGCATATGCATCTGGAACCTTTATATCCTTCAACACCATGCTGAACACTTCTTTCTCCGCCTTCGACATTGAAAAAATAGAAGGCGGCAACCGATATTTCCCATTCGAAAGTGGATTGGGATGAAGATCAGGCTGAATTCCCATGTGGACTAAATCAAGTCGACTTTGAAGATTGTCTTTTAATTTTTCATCGACATTTAAAATTATACCAACAATGTTCTCGCAGACGTTTTTCTCAATGTGCATAACATCAAGATCGTGTCATAAAAGGTGATGCTCCCAATAAGGCAACTCAAAAAAATACTTATTTTTTTCCACAATTCCACCTCATTAGGATCATCGTCTTCATCAGAGTCATCATCAGCTTCAACATTTGATCTTCTATTTCTTTGCGTGTTTGGTGGTTGGTTCATCTTCCCATAACTAAAATTTATATCTTCCAACATGAACAAGATTTCAGATCCACTGCTCTGCGAAGGAGCTTCTCTGAACTCTTCAGTACTGTCAAATACAGAACTCTGAAATCTAAATCTATGATTTTTCGATCCAAAACACGGCCAGCAGACCAGATGTCAATGTCTGTGGTGTATTCAGTTGCACCAAATATTAATTCAGGTGCTCGATAGTACCTAGAACAGATGTAAGATTATAAGATTAAGACCAAATATTATTAATTCAGTTGAACCAAATATAAAAACTTTATCAATATCACTACCAAATATTAATTCGAAGATTAAATGACAGCTTTAGTTGAACCAATAGTTGCAGGAGGAGCAGGAAGCAGTAACTTAGTCAAATCTAAGGGTAGAAAACTACTAAGATAAAACTTTGGTTTTAGCATATGAACCAAAATAGTATTTTTTTTCGTTAGTTCAATGCATCAACAACTGCAACTTCAATAATAATTCCCATTAACTAAAACTATAGACATTCGAATGGCTCTAGTTTTATGATATACTTACACCTACACATGTTAAATTTCATTTGTTTTTTTGGACTACCAAATGTATCAAGAGAAAATGGTTAATTCCAATGATGCATCCTCTTAAATGAGAAATAACAATAACAAATAAACAGTTCCTTCAACTATATAATAGCATATAAGGCACCAAAATCAACAGTTCTTATTGTAAAGGCAGTTATCTCTACTTTCATATATATGTAAAATTTTAAGAAATAAATAGTTTAAGAATTATAAAATTTTTAGAAAAATAAAAATAGACGAGGGTTAAGTTGAGGGATTTTGAACCTGGTGGATTTTGAGAACAATGTCAGGATGCAATTTCCTCTGCCAAACCTCGTACTTCCCTTCTAAACCGTCAACCTCAATTTCATACTTTTTTTCTGTGCTAATTAAGAAAAAGCAATTACGGAACAAAAACCGGTAAATTAAAATTCTATACTAGTGGGAAAAAAAAGGAAGAACACTTACACCCCAAAAATCTGACAGTAATCAATGCATAAAGCAAGGGGTCGAATGCTCTTGCAGGAATCAGAATAGAGTAATGGCGTTGTTCCAGTTTTGTATGCGACGCAGTTCCAACACCTTTTTGTTAAAGAATCGAGCTTTGTGGCGAATTGGGAGCTTAAATTTTGAAAGGAAAAAAGTTTGAATTTGGGAGAAAATGGAAGGCGTAGCATGGACGAACCCGATAAGAAATAAAGGGATTTGGGAAATTAGGGGTTTGGATCACAAAGGGATTGGAAGTTTCGGAATTGGGGAAACTAATTTGTGGAAGAATAACTTTGGGAAATTTAGGGGAAACGTAGATAGGAAATTAGGGGAATGAAGTCGGGGGAATCAGACATGGGGAAAACTAAAGGAAATTCAGGGTTAATAAAACGACATCGTTTAGGTTAGTTTTATTAAATTTTGTGGCGTTTCTTAATAAGCGCCACTAAAAGCATAGGAAAAAATGGCACCGTTTCGGAAACTATTAAAACCTATTTGTGGCGATTTCTGCTGAAGTGCCACTAAAGTATAGTCCTTTTGCAGCGTTTTACAAAAAACACCACTAAAATTTTGCATCAAAACGTAACATTTTGCAGTATCAGGCACAAATTTTGCGGCGCATTTTAAAAAAGCGCCACTAATTTCTATCCTTTTGCGGCGTTTGGTAGAAAATGCCACTAAGAACACAGATCAAAACGCAATGTTTTGCCATTTTCTGAAACAAATTTGCGGCGTTTTTTTATAAATGCCACTAGGAACAGAAAATAAAACGTCATTGTTTTGCATACTATGACATATTTGTGGCATTTTTTACTAAAACGCCACTAATGCATAAACACAAAAATAAATTTAATTTTTGCCATTTTTTATTAACCTTAAACCCTTAGAGCCATAAACAGTAAGACACTAACTATAAAAAACTAAACCCTAAACCCAAACCTTAAACCGTAAACCCCAAATCCAAATAACAAACACTAATCACTAAGCCTAAAATACTAAACATTAAACCCTAAACTCTAATATGATATACCCTAACACCCTACACTTTAAACCATAAATATATATTATAAGTTACAATTAAAAGTAATTAAAAAGAATCTTATTGCTTGTTTAAACCCTAAAATAACTTTATTTTTTTTATATTTTTTATCAAAATCCCTAACCCTTAAACCCTAATACCCTAACCCTTAAAACCATAATTAAACACTAAGACTCTGACTATAAAAACTAAACTCCAAACAACAAAATTTAAAACACTAAGTCCCAAACCCAATATAACAAACCCTAAACCATAAACTTAAAATTATACTAAACATTAAACCTTAAACTATAAAACCCCTTAAACTATAGCCCTTAAACCTTTTAAACCCTAAACCCTAAAATTTTTTAATCAATATTAAGTACTGCTTCCACAATTTTTTATAAACATATATAAGCTTTTTCATTAATATATATATGTGTATATACATGTATATCAATATCTATATGAAATTTTTAAGGGTTTAGGGTTTTAAAGATTATGTTTTTAGGGTTTAAGGGTTTTGAGAAAGCCATATGTCCGGCATCGATTTTAACAGCTTAATGGTAACTTAAATGAAAACTTCTAATTATAATTAATATAAATAAATCAATTAAATAATAAATAGAAAAATAATTTTTTTGCAGCGCTTTCCCAAAAACGCCGCTAAATCCTAAAGCATTAGCGGCGCTGTATTAAAAACGCCACTAAATCCCCCGAAAGGTCAGAAAACGGCGTCGTTGGGCTTATGTCTTTTTGCGGCGCTTTACCAAAAACGCCGCTAAAGCCCTGAGCATTAGCGGCGCTTTCTTAAAAACGCCACTAAATCCCTGAAAAGATCAGAAAACGGCGTCGTTGGGCTTAGGTTTTTTTCGGTGCTTTCTCAAAAACGCCGCTAAATCCTTAAGCATTAGCGGCGCTTCCTAAAAAACACCGCTAAATCCCCGAATGCTCAGAAAACGGCGTCGTTGGGGTTAGGTTTTTTTGCGGCGCTTTCTCAAAATCGCCGCTAAATCCCCGAATGCTCAGAAAACAGCGTCATTGGGCTTAGGTTTTTTGCGGCGCTTTCTCAAAAACGTCGCTAAAACCCTGAGCATTAGCAACGCTTCCTCAAAAACGCCGCTAAATCCCCGAATGCTCAGAAAACAGTGTCATTGGGCTTAGGTTTTTTTGCGACGCTTTCTCAATAAACGCCGCTAAATCCCCGAATGCTCAGAAAACGGCGTCGTTGAGCTTAGGTTTTTTTGTGGCGTTTTTGGCGGCGCTTCCTCAAAAATGCCGCTAAATCCCCGAATGCTCAGAAAACAGCGTCGTTGGGCTTAGGTTTTTTGCGGCGCTTTCTCAAAAACGCCGCTAAAGCCCTGAACATTAGCGGCGCTTCCTCAAAAACGCCGCTAAATCCCTGAATGCTCAGAAAACGGCATCGTTGGGCTTAGGTTTTTTGCGGCGCTTTCTGGAAAACGCCGCTAATGCTTATTTTTAGCGGCGTTTTCCGTTTAGCTCCGCTAATGATCGATCTTTAGCGGAGTTTTTTATCCAAACGCCGCTAAAAACGCCGCTGAAAGCCTGTTTTGGTGTAGTGTAAGAAGAGTATTAAAACCAATCTTCTAGCCCAGGAGTTTGAGAATGATGGTCCTTGCCATCTTTCTCTCGTTGGACTGATGAACATGATCAAAAAAGGTAATCAACAGAATTCCCTCAACCAATTCCGAGACCACAACTCCATCCTGAAGATTAAATTCCTCCTCCATCCTATTCGGTGAAGTGGCATCTAGTGGAGTCCCCATCAACATAGACTTATACGAAATCTTATTAACTCTCTCATCTTCAACCTTCTGACCATTCACATCCTATTCTGTGTCCAGTGGTACTTCTGTCCTCCTCCTAACCTTTTTAGTTGCACGACCAATGCCACTATTCGAACCCGTAATGCTCTTCCCGACCACAAAGTTTCTTGAAGACAGAGGATCACTCATGGCTACCACTAACGGGGTAATACTTCTATTATTATTTATCCAAAAATTAACTCATTGTTTCAATTTTGAAAAAAACAAAGCAAATAAAGGGTAATCTTCTTGTTATACATTGAATTGTACTAAAAAAAATTATTCTATGTAATAATAAAATTCTTTAAATCAAATTGCGTCTCGTTATTTATTTTGGAACATAAATTTTGACAAATAAAATAATGGGAAACCAAAATGTTTTTTCATTTCATCTCTAACTCTTAGCTCTTATAAAACTAACATTCCCCTACATTTGTTGCTACGTATGTACACAAAAAGCAGCAGCATATAGGGCGAGCTCAGAGAGGATATCTTCAATCTTCCATGGCCTCATTAATTTATTTGATTTCTCTCTGCTCCTGAACCTACTTCTATTTGGCTCCCACCTCCTTCCTTCACTGCCACGAAACTCACCCGTTTCTGCAACACCAAAAATAAATCTACATTCTTTAAAAGAGGAAAATATTATATATGAAAAGACGTGCATGCATGTTTAGAAAAATGTTCAAGGTAAATCTATATAGTTTGGTCAAAATTAATTTTCTTCCTGGCAGTAAAGAAAAAGAAAGGTCCAATACCTTTTTTCAATCACAAATAATATTATATTTTAAATATAAATATGGAGTTATTTGATTCAATAAATAATATCAATTCAATTTTGATCTTATAAAAATACTTTAAATTAATAACCGAAACAACTTGTTTTATATTTTCTGAAAACACCATTTTCCCGAGGTCATATCGTTCACACTATGCAACTAAAGAGGTAGCAATAAATGTCAACTCCAATAACCATTTTCTAATAAACACTCTGTAAATAAATAAATAAAGTGCGTGGCATGAAAACAGGTTCACTGTCTATGGGAATGAGCTAACCTCACGTGCCTTGAAACCTTCTCCGGTGCTTCCATGGCTACCCGCCCAACGCACTTGTTGTTTCCCCTTCACCGCACCTTCACATGGGCTGTTCCCACCATTGGCCGTGCAAAGCTGCATGATTTTCTCAACGACCTCTCCTTCATTTTCACTCTCTTTTATCAACCTTTCCACCTCCGCCTTGGGCACCCTCAACCTCACCCTCATTGCCCCACTTTCACCTTTCTCGGCACCCGTGCTTTCCCCTTTCATCAGCGTGAGGTCCGACACCGATCTCCTCGACAACATCAAGCCCTCCAGCCTGTCTTTAGCACTCATGTTCACACCCGACCGAACCCTCCTTGGAACCCTCTCCTTGGGACCTTCGGGCAATACTACCAAGAAGTAAAGCCTCTTAGGCTCCAATCCGTGATGTGCCTCTAATGGCTTCGCTCGAACACCGAAATGCTTAACAGCTTCGGATTCAAGCAACACATGCCCTGGATAATCCTTCACCACATCTTCAGCTCTCACCGGCGTCTTTAACTTCAATGTTTCCCCGTTTATTTTCATCACCTTGGTTGTCTTTTTCGCTGCCAGGCTATTCCCCATTTTCAACTATTAAAGTGCACAAACTGGGTTTGGTTGGTTGATAAAGGGTTTATAAGGGGATCACTAGTCAACAATGAGGGCAAAGGTTTTGAAAAAGAATGGCCGTAATTTATGTTTGACAATGCAAAATATGAAGACAAAAAAAAAAAAATTAAGTACGTAAGATATCGCTTTCCAATTTTTGTTTTTTGTTTTAACTATTAAGTCCTATTAACGAACTCCATTTTCAGGGTTTACAAATTTACCAATACGTTTGGAATCTACGGCCAACCCAACCACCAAATGCAAATAATTTGTAGTCAATTTCCAAATTAAAATTCCATCTTTCGTTTGATAAATTAAAAAAAGTTTATTTGATAAATTTATTAAAAATCAATTCAAACATTACAAATCCCAGACTCAACTTCATCACGACAATCGGAATAAGGTTTAGAAAAGTAGTTTAGTCCACCTTACGAGGTATTAAAACGACAGCTACAAAAGATTGATTTGTCTCATAAAGTGAAAGACAGCTTCTTCTTTTTTAATTATTTTTCAAGGACACAAACGAAGGGTCCAAATTGACAGTCGGCTCATCAACTTGGAACTCACTTCTTTCCTATGCATTACACTCCTCTCTCATATTTTCAATTCAATTTCGACCTTATATTATGTGAGCTTTATGATAGGTCAGTTTTGGGTTGCCTTTTATTCATGATCTAAAATATATGAAATCTTTTTTGTTAGCTCCTATACCCAATATTCATGGGCATGGTCAAGTTCTACAACCTATCAAATTTTAGTCCCCTTTTTTGGCTTAGGTAGATTTCTTCTAGAAAATTATTAGGAAAAGCATATGTAAAAGGAGTTGGTCCAATTCGTGATTTAGGAATAGCTTTGCTTATGAAAATTATTTCCTTAAAAGCCTATCCTAGCTCAAGTGATATTAGATTTATTTGAGTTGTTTTATGGGATTATAAATTTTTATTCTATAAAATTGACATCGGATCATATAAATTTTTTTAAAATTAAATTTCTTCGAAATACAACTTTCTATGAGGAAATTTTTTTATTTTATTTTAAAATTCTCATGTTTTAATCGGAGTAAAAACATGTACCTTTAAATCCATGTCTTTTTTATTATTGAAATAGTAATAATGTCAATTGAATTAAGGTTCAAATCACAACATGTTTTGATATTTTTAATTAGGCTTAATATATCATTTGGTACTCGAGTTTGACACTTTTTTTTAATGTGGTACCTGTATTATTTTTCGATCTAATCTAGTATTATATTTGACAAAATTTATATATTTTGGTGCCCAAAGGTGACAGTGTTAACTTTTTAGTGTTTGATTCGAATTTTAGGACTGATTTTATAAAAGTTAATTGCTAATAGTATCAGGTTTGAATTTTTCATGATTTTTCTAATAGACTAATTTTAGTGTTAATTGTGGATTTGTTTAATTTATCAAATACGGATGGATGTGATTTAATTCCGATTTTATGGTTGATTTGATGAAAGTTAATTGTTAATGTTATTAGCTAATTATAAAATTTCATCAAATTAAACACTAAAAATTTAACAATATCATTGACGGGTACCAAAATATATAACTTTTATCAAATACATTTAAAAAAAAATAGAAAATGTTAAACTTATGCATTAAGCATTTTACTTATTAGGAAGAAATTATATTTTTAATTTTTATTTTTTAGAAGCAAACAAATTCTTATATTTTCCTATCAAGAATAAGGATTGGAGAATAAATGCCGATGGGGCTTTTAAGTAAATATTTATAAAAAAAATGTATTGCATACAAAATAGTGTTTCGTTTAACGTGCTTTAGCCAAATGTAATTCGAGTGTGCGATCATAAAATTTCATCAATCAACACAACCTTTTTAAAGTTAAAACAAAAAAGGTTCTAAATTTCATTTACTCAGAAAATACTTGGTAAATTAAAACCATTTCGTCTCACTAAATGACAAAATACTACAATAAGTTAATCATTATTGAAATCAAATGAACTCATCAATAAAAGAAATGAATACTTAGAGAGCAATGAGAATGGCTTTGTATCTCATGCTCGTCTCCTCAATTCTCATGACTCAAAGGAATAGAATTATGCCAGTTTTGTCAAACAATTACTGTTAAAAGAAAAAAAAATTTTAACAAACTGAACTCTCTGGTTAACAACCAAAAAAGGGTCAAAGCTGCTGTAATTTTCGAAGATGCTCCAACAATGAAGTAGCCTTCCGCTTGGCCCTTTCTGTGCCACTCTTGGTGAGCTCCGTCAATGGTATGGCAGCACCTAGCCTACTAATGCATGCCAGATTCTCAGCATCTCTCTTACACAAACAAAGTAAAATGGCAGCAGCATTTTCTTAGTTTCTAGGTAAACCTGTTCTCAGAAGATCGATCAAAACAGGTATGGTGCTAGCCTTTACTATAGCTGCCTTAGCATCATGGTTGCTAGCCAGGATTGACAGTATTGTCAAAGCCTCATCGACCATGCAGTTTCTTGAATCCGTAAGCATCTTCAGCAGTGCTGTAATAATTCCGGCTCTGACGGCGCGGCCCTTGTTCCCCTGATAAATGCATAGATTGAATAGAGCAGTTGCGGCATCTTTCTTCCCTCGATTGCTTCCATTTTGTAACAAATCTACCAAGGCTGGTATTGCCCCTGATGAACCAATTATTATTTTGTTCTCATCTGCAAGTGATAAACTAAAAAGGGTAGCCGCTGCATTCTCTCTTGCTTCCATGCTTCCGGCACGGAGGACTTGGACAATGGAAGGAACGGCACCAGCAAGCATTATAAGAGACTTGTTATTTTCGAATATGGAAAGGTTAAGAATAGAAGTTACTGCATGTTCTTGTATTGATGCATCATCTGTTGTTAAAAGGTTGACCAGAACAGGTATCGCTCCTGTGTCTGCTATTAGTATCCTGTTATCTGTGCTTCGTTTTGATAGTGATCGGATTTCAGCCACAGCTGCCCTACGTTCCTCTAAGCACCGGCTTGACAGCTTAGAGACCAGTTCCTGGATGGCTGCCATGTCGCCACTAATATCACAGAAAGACCCATTGCTCTTTTTGAGCCTACCATTTGCTAATCCGCTAGGCTGCTCAATGTTATGTTTAGCACACCATTGATTTATTACACTTCTAAGAACATAGTTTGGGGTTAGAGTTAAATTCTCCAGCTTCTGCTGAGTTTTTGGACACGTTACATTGCCACAATCTATCCATCTCTGTATGTAAGATCTCTCATATGTCTGTAAAGTCAAAACAATGATTAATCAGAACGCAGGCCAAAAAGGAAGGGCAGAAGGCAAAAGCTGATCACAGAAAAATGAAAATCGAAATGATAAGTAGTCATGCCAGGCACAACTATACCTGTCCTGTAGCCACAATCACTGGATCCCTCATTAGTTCCAAAGATATAGGGCATAGGAAATCAACAGGTATTACTAGTGTATCGGGTTTCTTGGTTTGTTCAGCACCCTTAGCAGCCAGATTCTCTTGCCCTTTGGAATCAACCTCATTTGATAGGCAGACCTCAGAAGGAATTGAAGAGCTATTCACCCTTTCCAATATCTTAGTTTCCTTATCAGCAGCATGTCCTAGAGTAGTACAACTTTCTGGAATGCTATCCAGCTTCGCTGAAATTTCATGGTTGGTATTGCTGCGCTCTTTTTCCGGTAGCTGGGAAATGGCATTCGAAACTTTTCTTGAATTCAAAGATCCATATCTTTCAGTCGCTCTTCTCAATTGTGCTCTCACCAATGCGACCTGAAAAAAGAAATGGAAGTTGGCGTTAAAAAGGCAAAGTCAATGTAGAAAAAGAAAAGAAGAGCACATTATAAATTTTGGAGCTAAACCTGTTCTTGAACCTCCTCTGAGATTTGAAACTGATCAAATGGAATTTTGGCTAAACTTTTCTCCAACTTCCATGTAACACATTGAAATTGGAAAGAGATTCTTTTGGCAGCTCCATCCTTAAATTAAGATATAGCAAATTTCAGAGACGTACCTATAAGATAACATATTAAGAACAAATACATATAACCACAATAAAATCCCAGCAACAGTCACTCTGGTAACAAAAAAAAAAAAAAACCTCCAAAAATTAAAAAAAAAAAAAGAAGACATAATTTCTTCTTCATTTTTCATGATGTGCAATTCAATTAGTTAATTGGAATTGCGACAATTAGTGAGACAAAAACTAGCAATCGACAATATTGCGGAGAAGTTCATATTAATAAAATCAAGAAATAGACTTAGCACTCGGATAGATTATGTTATTCAAACCCTTATTTCTCTTAAAATACTCTATCTTACACCTATATTCAACACATATATAGAGGTAAATGATCCTAAAAACTTTACACAAAATCGAGTATGCCCCTGTTTGACAAATACTCACTTCGGATAACATGGCAGATAGCTTAACTCGAAAATTTTTAGCCCAAAAGTTGTTTCTATATGCATACTTTTTCCGAAATGAAGCTAATCAATGTCAGTTAATGCAAACTGAGCCAGTAATTAGAATGTGGAACATTATCCGAGGAAGAAACAAGTCAACAAATTCTGTCAATTTTGCAATACAACTGAGCCTGTCAGTTAAAACCAAAATGAAACATATTTGTGGGACTTGGCAAAGCCAATTATCAACATTAAAAAACGTATTAATCGAATCATGTACTAGCACTTAATGTTCTTTTATATATATATAAGAAGAGGAGATGGGGGTTTACAGAGGAATTAGCGGAATGGTGAGCGGAGGCGGCGGACAAAAGACGCTTTGCAGCCTGCAGAGCAACGGCGAGATCAGCCGACCATGAAGAGGAAGAGGAGGAGGAGGAGGAGGAAGCGTGAGGATGATCAGACGCTGCAAAATCCCTAATTTCCTCAAGCAAATGCGTGAATAGAGCTATCCTCCTTACCAGATCCGTGCAATCCTTTTTAAACATCCCGGCAGCCAGATCCCCGAGGACAATATCGTGGACAAGGCTGAGCAAGAACGCGGCAGAAGCGTCGGAGACGACTCCGGCGGCCATTAGTGAAAAAGCCAGGCGTCGGCTCGTGATTGGATTGATAGGAGTAGAACAGAGAAGTGATTATGATGATGTTGAAAGAAAAGGAAGGATATGCATTTTGAGAGAGAGAAGGAAGAATTATTTAAAAAAAAAAAAGAAGAAGAAGAAATAGAATGGAGGGTATTAAGAGAGAGACAGGCGGTGAGCCAAAATGGAAGGAAAGGGGATACAGTTGGCTTTGGAATCTTATGATTTGTATTTCAACAACTACCCCATTATTCTCGTATTCTTATGTATGTGATATCACACACTCCTCATTTTATCATCTCATCCAGCTTAGTCTTGCGTTTCCACAATTTTATTCTTGCTAGCCTGTAAAGTTGTTCATTATTGCCATGCTCTCATTTTGTCCACCACCCAGCTATATAATTAATATAAAGAATGTCCAAACTATTCTACTTTCTTTATTTTTGCATGTTGTACTTTCAAGATATAATATTTAGGGATCCTTAATCAATAATTATGTCTAATATGCATCAAACTTGGGTGTGAGAAGACGTGGTTAGCAACTTCAAAACAAAGGTTTGACGATAAGTAACAACCGCAACGAACTAGAAAACGAGTAAAGCTGGCGGCTTACAGCTGGGTTTCTCTGATTTTGCGGCGCCAAATATTACTTTTTCGTCCTTTTTCCCCCTTTAAATCGCCCAATCTCTTGTTTTTAAGGGCGGATAAAATTAAGGGCAGGCCGAGGCCGACTCATATATATATATTGGGATGATTATCTTAGGATTAATACGACTTAAATTTAGGTAACATTTGAAACTATAAACAATTTTTCAAATTATCGGGTAAATGCAGGGGATTCGTTTCATATTTTATTTAAATGTTGGGTTTTATAAATGTTTAATCGCTTAAATGTTCCATAAAACAATTTAAACAAACCGAAATCAATCAATATTGATGTGATAATTAAGAAGCAACCCACGTAGAAAAACTGATTGATCTCACATTTGATATAACAAAACAAACTGATTTCAAAGTTTTAACCTAAAATTTGTTAAAATATTATAGTAAATTTGGAAATTTATAAAAATTATAGGAAAACTTTCCATTTTATTTAAAAATTAAAATACTTTAGAAATTTAGAAAAATTATTATACATTATTAATATGTTATGAAAATATTATAATATTTTAGAAATTATATAGAATACTATAAAACTATATAAATATTTTTAAATATATAAAATACTATAAAAGGTCATAGAAAATTATATAAAATTTATTAAAATGATAAAAATAAAAAAAATTATAAAAATCATAAACATTTTTTTTTTGTTATTTTGAAGGTTTGGAGTAGGCCTGGTCATGGATCGAACCAGGTCGATGCAATATTTTAGGCTTATTTTTTTATGCTCGAGCTTGACCCGACCCAAAAAGTGGGCCTAAACTTTATATAATATTTATAATTTTTCATAGTTATATATATATATTAAAAGTCTATAATTTCTATCAAATTTTATAATATATTAATAATATGTTATAATGTCATTATATTTTTATAATTAATTTTTATATATCTATACTATTAATAAAATCTCTGATTGGATTGGTGTCATGAGTCAACCTGACACCAACTCGATTAGGAAAATTAAAAAAAAATAACATTTCGTATTTAAAATAAATTATATTATTTTAAGGTACTTTAGTCTTTTAATTTAAAATAATAATAATAAAAATGTGCATAAAGTGAAATTTGAATATTAAAAATATTATAAATTTACCACTCAACCAAAACTTTATTTTTATTTACTTATACATTTTAATTTTATTATGTACATTTTATTACCTTCACCAATTGCATATCTATACTATTACAACTCGACGTTAATTCAAGATTGACTACAACACCATGGTAAACAATTGTAGTGCATTTAGTATTCTTAAATATGAAGCATTTACTATGTTTAAATTTACTCACAATTTAATATATTTTTTCATTTTAATATTTTTTAATATTAATTAGTTTCAAATCATACATTTCATTATTTATTGTCTATTATTTTCAAACACATCTCCATATTTTAAGTATACAATTTCCGCACACATACGCATGTAATATAATTTCTATTTTTTATAGTTTCAAAATAAATTTTTTATAATATTTAATCATTTTCAAGTTTAAATAATTAAAAATCAATTTAACTCTTCACATCAAATTAATACTAAAACGGACTTTAACAAATAATTATATTTCAGTGCCTCAATTGAATGTTAACTTTGAATTAAAGACTCAAATTACAACAACTTTCAATTTCAAACTTAATTGGTTTTTTAAATTATTTTATGGATTAAACCTTTTATAAATATTACTTCGTAGAAGATACAAAGTGATTATTTCACGTCATTTTATGTATTTTTTTATAAAATAAATTCGTTTATGACATTGAATAATTAAATTATGTATATATTTTAAGAAATTCATTTATGATTCTTTTGATAGATGAATAATCTTTTAGAAAAAAGAAAGAAAGATATTACACGGCAAAATATGAACTATGAAACAAACATTTCCTACCTTAAAAAATGAAAGAAAATATTAGAAATATTATCATATGCATATGTGTAGAAATCATATATTTATTAATTATATCTATATTAAAATATAAATGTGTGTTTAAAAATAACATATAATAAATAATAAAAATATGGTTCAAACTAATTAATTATAATACTATATGAAATATTAAAATAGAACTTTAGTTGAGTGATAAATTGAATGTTTTACTAACCCATTAAGATGGGTCTTAGATGCATATTTTTATTAGTTTTTTTAAATAAAAAGATTAAAGTACTCTCAAATAATATAATTTATTTTAAATGCGTACGAACATTAGTGTAATTTCCCTAACTGAGTTGGGACCCGATTTATGGATGAAACCAACTCAGTAAAGGGCTTTATATAGTAAGTATAGACATTGAACTCATGGAGATAATAAATTGTGCATGTTAAAACAAAATTGTTTAAAATGTATTAAAATAATGTTTTGATTGAGTGGTAAATTTAATGTTTTACCAATCCAATTGAGGTAGTATCAATTCTCACCATATGCATATTTTTATTTTTATTGATTTTTATTAAAATAAAAATATTAAAATGTCCTCAAATAATATAATGCAAAGGGATATTAAAGTAATTTTCCTAATTGAGTTGAGACCCAATTTATGGGTGACACCAACTCAGTAAAAGGCTTTATAAATAATACAAATATACATAAATAATTGTATATATATATTTAAGAAATTCATTAATGATTTTTGTAATAAATGATTTTTTTAGAAAAAAATGATATTAGACAATGTAATATGAACTATGAAAGTGTGGGGTGTGCCTCACATTTATCGGATATATTTTAGGCACTTAAGACGAGAATCGATGAGAAACCGAAGGGGAGCAGAAAATCGCGCAATGTCGGGACAAAGAGGTCCCAAACGTCGGGATGACGCGACATCTTTGGCAACCAAGCAAGACTGCGACGTCGTGACGAGCAGGTAGGCGATGTCACAACAAGGCAATATTTTCCTGCACAAATATAACCACATATTTTTCTTTCAACAAGACTTCTTCTCCCAATCGAACTCTATTTCCTACAAGGTTATTTCAATCATATTGGACCCACGTCCCAAGCCTATTTAAAGGTCCTTTGGAACCCTATTTAGATAGATTAGATTTAGAGAATTAGATTTACATTAAATATCTCCTGTGTGAGATTTGTTAAAGAGACTTTGGCGAGAGTTTTTAAGAGAGCTTTTGTATTTGAGATATTTGGGTTTCTTTTGGGATTTGCTTTTTTTTTATTTGGGTTAGATACTCTCCATCATTGTACTCTTTATTTACTGCTTAGTGAAAAGTCGAAGCCTCTTTTGCCCGTGATTTTTTATCCATCAGTGAGAGTTTTCCACGTAAAATATATGTGTTCGTTCTTCTTCACTTTTACTATCTCGTTACTTATACAGGTCAGTCTCCAAAAAACTAGTATCAGAGCTACAGTTCAGCTTCCGCAAATCGACTCACTCAGGATGATGACAATGAGTTTCGATATCGAGAAGTTTGATGGGATCACAAACTTCAGTTTTTGTAGTAGGTTTGGATGACATCACTTTTAGTTTAGCACGACCTAAAGAAGGTCGTTACCAGTAAAAAGCCCAAAGGTATGAAAAAATCGGAATGGGAGAAACACAATGAAAAAGCTCTATCTACGAGTCAGTTATGCTTCACGAATAATGTATTGCAGGAAGTACTTAAAAAAAAGTGGTTGCTTTATGAAAGAAATTAGAAACCCTTTATATGAAAAAATCGTTGCCCAATTATTTGGTATTGAAGCAACGCTTGTACACGTTTTGTATGGATGAAAGAACGCCATTAGGGCTCACATTAATGAGTTTATTACACTTTTGAATGACCTAAAGAACCTCGAGGTTAATGGAATGACGGAAATATGCAAGTGCAACAATCGTATCAAGTAATAAAGTGACAAGTAATATCGAGTTATTGTACCCACAGGGACTGTGAAAGAAAATATTTATGAAGTGCAACTTTAAACAATTTGGTAGAGGAAAAATATGTTGATTTGAAGAAGTGTTTATAAAAACTAAAGAAAAATTAATTTAACTAAGTAAATAAAAAGTAAAATAATCCAAAGCACGGTTTCTAAAAGATGGGTTTAGATCATGATGACATCAATGTGTTAGATCAATTACTTTATTTAACTTAAAATTACTAAACCCATGCTCATCCTGTTACGAATAATTTCACGACAACTTGGTATTTTGCTAACTAATGCATATACAAACTTACTAAACCAATTAATCTCTTGAACATATTACTATGTCAATTCAAACAATTAATCAATTCTCATAAGCAAGTATAAGATTAAGTGAAGTAACATTAACATATCTTATATTGAAACAATTTAATCACAAAAATCTTGCAAGTTATGCAAGGCTAATGTACCGTTTAATACCGTCACTAATTTAACCTTCAGCTATCTTAGAAGATTAACCATGCATCAATTAAATATTGTGTCAATTAATTACAATTTCAATAAGATTAATAATTAATTAATTTGTTACCTTACAATTATAATGCAAGTATAACATATGCATGATTTTATTTAATTGAACAAACTACCAAGGCCTAATAACAACACTAACACAATTATAATAATTTAAGTGGACAGAATGCAATCAATCTAACACGAATTAAATTTAAGTCATTTTAATTAAATTAAGAATAAAAACACAACAAATATCCATGTTCATGATCACAACATAATCAAGAAAATTAAAGAGAAGGGAACTAGAAAGCAAATCCAATATTTCTTCGGAGCAAGATTGATGCACTCCTCTCTTTCTTTGCTTGTTCTGTCAATTTAAGGCCTTCACGAACACTTGAATGTGGCTACTCCAAGGTGGATGAAAGTTATATTTCAAGAAGGAAATCGCCAAGAGAATGAAACAAAGAAAAATGGGAAAATAAAGAAGGGAATGTGAGAGAGAAAGTGAGTGAAAAAGAGAGATGTGTGGGAACGAATGGTGTGTGAAATGAAGAAGGGAAGAGGGGTATTTATAGGTGGGAATTGCTCCTAAAAATAGCAAAAAAAATCAGCCACTCCCTCTCCCTTGGCCGGCCATGCTTGGTGCAAGTTTGAGTGATTAAAACTTGTTATTTTTAACTTGGAGCTAAAAATAGAAGGCATGAAAAGAGGAGGGGTTTGAACGGAGTTAAAGGGAACTTCAAGGGCTGTTTTGCAATTAATGAAATCAGCTAAAATAAGCTGATTGGGTCAAATTATATGGACGGTTTAGGCCTCCAAATTCCTTGATGGATTAGCCCTATTCTTAACACAATTTAAGCCCATTTTATTCTTTAGACTTTATATTAACTTTTAACCCAATTAATGTTGGATCAAAATTAAATATAAAGTATGTTTAATAAATAATTTTGGACTGTCCATGGCTGGAAAATTAATGAACGATACTCTCAATTCACTTGATGCAAAAATTCCCTCAACGGTTCAAGCCTCTCGAGGTGACTGTCGAGCCGATTTTCACCCTTTGTGCAATACTATCTAAAAGAAACTAAATTTGTGTAAATTCATTATAAAAATAATTAAAATTTAATATGTTAATAATTTGGGTGAAAATTAATTATTTTATAATTAAAGTACGAATTTCGATAAAAATTACTACAAAACTGTATGAATTAGAGCTCAAAATGTGCTGAAAAAGTCTATATATTTTTGTGTTTCTACACCCCCAAACTTAATTCATTAATCGTATTGAATAATGCACAAATTGCAAAACAAGTTGCTTGAAATCACCTTTGAAAAATATCTTTAGAACACATTTCCCCCACAACTCTGAGTTAATGTAGGCAGCATAGAAATTTGAATCAATAGGTCTTTTAAATGTGTTGTAACATGGCTAGGCTAGGGGTAGGTAAAAGATAGATAATTTTAAGCTAAAAACCTAGACTTAGCTTGCATCAGACCTTTGGAATAAACACCTTCAACTTCACCAACTCATTTTGCATTTGAGTACACATGTTCTTTTTACATCTATTTCTTTTGAGTACATATGCTCTTTCTCTTTGATTTTTTTGAGCATATTACTATATGTACTGCAATTTTGAGCATTTGATACCTCTTTTCAACTCCCTAAACTTATTTTCAAAAAATATTCTGGGTAGACTAAGTTTAGTGTTTGAGACAATTTAGAGATAATTATGAGAGAATTGATGGCTTAATATTGCAATGGTTCAAATAAAATCAGGCCATATAGTCTCAAAGTTGGGTTTCAAGGGATAAATATTCGTTAAGGTTGGCTTGAAAGGCTCAAATGATCCAAACAAAAGTTTGCCCAAGTAATTTTTAAAATTCCATGCTTCTTAGGATTTCGTCTCAAGAAATTACTAAGTCAATTCTAGAGACTTAAACTTCCATGCATGCTTAGCCTTCCTAAGGAATTAAAATTTTATGGTACGATTTACATAATTTATTAAGAGTAACATTTATGTCATAATTCAGCTAACATAGCAATTATTGAGATAATGAGACTTTATTTATACTAAAGTTTAGCATAATTAAAAAAATCAAATTTTTGAACAAAATATAACTTAATCATAATTATGAGAAAAATGTATTTTGAAAAAGAAAAGCAATTTCAAAATTTGGTCCCCCTACATAAAATGAACAATGTCCTCATTGTTAAAGACAATAAAAAGAACAAAAATATAAAAGTGAATAGATGTTGTACACCAGGTAAGACCTAAGAAAAAGGAGGTGAGTCAAGTTTGACTGCTTAAATATCAAGCTTTTCCAAAGCAAATCCAATTCTAGACATGTACATATTTATTGTCACACTTTTTATTTTGCAATTTGTTCAATTTTATTGATGATTTCCACCTTTAATTTTATTATGCGATAATAAAATCCTAAAAGAACCTAATCCTAAAAACTTTAAATATCCTACGAAATAAAATAAATTAAAGTAAAGATCCCCCCTTTTTATTTATTTGCAGATCCCTCAGAATCCAACTCATCTTTTGCTCTATCGTCCTTGTTTTTGCTTGAATCACCTCGTTCCCTCTTTGACATTAGAGTCCATGGTTCAAATATAAAATCTGGAAACTCAGTCACAAAAATAAATAGGTCATGAAATATTTTTGTAAAAGCGCTTCTTATTGAGTCATCCCGTATTTTTGAGTATCTCCAATAAGCTTGTTGCTACCATTGCATATGTTGCATTATGTCCATTACCTTTGACAGCTCATCACAAAGATTTGGGTGAGGCGAATGAGTTCTATACGTTGAAGTAGCCATGTCAGGTTCGGTCATTGGTTCAGTTGGTTCTGCCTTATTAGCGATTTCATCTGGTTGCATTAGTTCACTTGATTAATACCAAATTTGTATAAATTTATTATAAAAATAATTAAAATTTAATATGTTAATAATTTGGATGAAAATTAATTATTTTATAATTAAAGTACAAATTTCAATAAAAATTACTATAAAACTGCATGAATTAGAGCTCAAAAGGTGCTGAAAAAGTTTATATATTTTTGTGTTTCTAGTTAACATAGATGACGAAGATCAGGTTATGTTATTGTTGTGCTATTTGCCCCCTTTGTATAAAACTTCCAGGGAGGCTCTGATTTATGGTAGAGGTAAACTCTCATTTGATGATGTGAAGGGAAATTTTTTGAGTAAGGAAAAATTCGATAATGAATAAGGCTCAAGCAGCAAATCTAATGAAAGAGTCTCAGTTTTAGTTGCTAGATGTAGACAACAGTTTAGGTTAAGTTGAAATCGAGGAACCTTAACATAATATGCAACTACTGCAAAAAGTTGGGTCACATAAAGGCATAATGTTATAGTTTGAAAAATAAAAACAAAAGGGCTACTGAAAGCGAGGAGGATGAAGAGCAAAAGGCTAAGGTAGACGACACTAGTGTAGTCGAAAATGAGGATGATTTGGTTGTTGGTATCTACGACCAAAAGGTTGGAGCTTTCATCCGAGTGTATCCTGGATTTAGGGTTTTCTTTTCACATGTGTTCAAACAAGGACGTGTTCTTCACATACAGTTCAGTTGAAGATGGAGTTGTTATTATGGGGAATTCTTCACCTTGTAAGATAATCGGTATGGGCACCGTTAAGATCAGAATGCATGATGGAATTATTAGAACTTTTTCAAATGTCAGGCATGTGCCTGATTTAGAGAAAAACCTCATCTCCTTAGGAAATTTGGACTCGAAGGGTTGTAGAATTAACATCAAGTCAAACGACATTAAGGTGTCTCGTGGTGCTCTAGTTGTGATGAAAGGTCAAAAGACAAGAAATCTTTATGTTCTGCAAGGATCAATGATAAATGATAAAATTGTAAGTTCCTCGCTCGTTAAAGAGTCAGATTTGACTCAGTTGAGGCATAGATGACTTAGTCATACATGCAAAAAAGGTATGACTATTTTGGAAAAGAGAAGTTCTCTTTCGTGTGCAAGAGTAGGAAAAACAGTGCAATGCGTTCATGGAAAGAAAACTCGAGTTAATTTTGATTTGGCAGTGCACAAGATGAAGACTAAAAGTCTTTTGGTTTCAAAGTTCAAGCAAAGATTAAACTCGGTTAGAATCCTACAAAGTTTGAAATAGGCCTAAGACAGGCTTTGGCAAAGGAAGCTTGACAAATACGAGTCAAGGTAAAGATTTTTGAGCTATGCCTCGCATTTATCAGATATATTGCAGACACTTAAGGTGAGAATCGACGAGAAACCAAAAGGGAGTAGAAAATCGTGCAACATTGAGATGATGCGACGTCTTTGGCAACCAAGCAAAGCTTCAACGTTGTGACGAGCAGGTAGGCAACGCCACGACGAGGCAATGTTTTCTGCACAAATAGAACCACGTTTTTTTTTCTTTCAATAGGATTTCTCCTCCTAGTCGAACTTTAATTCCTACAAGGTTATTTCATTCATATTGGGTCCATATCCCAAGCCTATTTAAAGGGCCTTTAGAACCCTGTTTAGATAGATTAGATTTAGAGAATCAAATTTGCATTAAATATCTCTTGTGGGAGATTTGTTAAAGTGTTTTTGGGGAGAGTTTTTGAGAGAGCTTTTGTATTTGGGATATTTGGATTTCTTTTTGGATTTGCATTTTGTATTCGGTTTAGATACTTTCCATCATTTTACTCTTTGTTTGCTACTTAGTGAAAAGCCGAAGCCTCATTTGCCTGTGGTTTTTTACCCTTTAGTGAGGTTTTTTCATGTAAAATATTTGTGTTAATTTGTCTCCACTTTTATTATCTTGTTGTTTATATGGGTCAATCCCCAACAAAAAGAAACATTATATACTATTAGGGGTGAGATTCAGTCGAATTGAGTTGAATCAGATGGAAAAAATTCGAGTTAATCAATTTGACGATTCTCATTTTATCATCATAGATTTGAAATATTATCAAATCGAGTCGAGTAAAATGAAATTCAAATCGAATCGAATTAAGTGAAATTGTTCTAGTTAAATTAAAAGAATTAAACATGTCAAATTCAAATCTTGTTACAATATAACTAATTCCATGTTAAAGCACATAAATTTGAAACCATATATATATTTGAAAACTCTTCCAAAGCAATATAATAGAAAAAGAAATATGCTTTAGTATGATAAACTTGAATCGATAATCTACTTATTTAGGTCTACAAAATTATTATTTTGTAATTTTTTAAATCTTTTAACATTTTTATATATTGTTTAGAGTTTTTTAGAATATTAATTTTTATAATTTTTAAAATATAAATTTTAGAATTTTTATAAATATTTTAAATTTTAAAAATTATTTTGAAATTTTTTAAATTTTTGTTGAGACAAAGACCAATTTGCTCATTTTGAAAATTGATAGGGACCAAAAGGGTATTTACACCAATATGTTATTTTAGTTATTTGAATTGCAAAATTCAACTCGACTCGAACTCGAAACTCGAATTGCTTATTCTAGTTGACTCGAAAAAACCAAATAACTTGAAATTTTTGAATTTTGAGATAAAATCGAGTTTTGGTCACTCTTATATACCATGGTAAAACTAAGAGAAGTGACTATACTTTCATCATTGATAAGGTTAGTAAGAAGATTGCTACTTGGAAGAGCAACTGTCTGTCAAGAGCATGCCGTCTCACGTTTTTAAACTCTATATTGGCCTCCATCCCAAGCTGCTACATGCAATGTTAGTCTCTCCCCACAAGCATCTGCAACGAGTTAAATAGAATCAATTGCAACTTCCCTTGAAGTGAAGTGACTAGTAAAAAATGTGTGCACCTCCTAAATTGGGATCAAGTGGCTGGGCCTAAAAAATTTGAAGGACATGGGATTTGGCCCTCTCAAGTCACAAACCATGCCTACATTATGAAACTTAGGTGACGACTACGTATGAAGAAAACTTTCTTGTGGACCAAAATCCTATCTGCTAAATACTTAGGAGATAAACACACCAGAAATTCATATAGGTGTGCATCCACAACTTGGAGAGCGATCACTAAAGCTCAATCGATGTTAGAAAATAACGTGAAATGCCATATCCAAGACGAGAAGGGAACTCAGTTTTGGTTTGATAATTGGCTTGGTAATGGTCCATTAAGAAACAGTTTCCATAGACCGCTAAATGCAAGTGAAGAAAACTTGACCTTCAGATATATAAGTTGAAAGAGATTGTAATTAGAAAATTAGGAATAATTTGGGGGTTAAATTGAAAAAGACTGTAAGTTGGCGATCTCTACGGAAAAATCAGGAAAAGTTAGAAACAAAATTAGACATGGTTGAAATCCAAGTCTGGTTTAGTTGGATTAAAACCAGCTGGTTTTTTAAACCAGCTGGTTTCTTAGTGGATAAAAAAATGATTACTAACGAATGGTCTCTATAGGGTTGATAATCGAGCAGAAAGGGCTATAAATAACTAAGAAATGACTTCTTGAGGATGAGTCTCTTCATTTCTGCTTCTTTTCTTCTTTAGCTTCTGCTTGGGTTGTTTCGAAGAAGAGATAGTTATGGGAAGCTCCACATGAAGCAGTGATCATGAGGTTCAAGTTAGAAAAGTAGGGAATCTGGTAAGGTTCTTAGTCCTTCTGTATACATAAGGTTAAGTAAATGAAGTTAAGGATTCCCAAAATTTTTTTTAGGGATTTTGCATGTTTCTGGAAAACAGAGTTTTAAACTGAGAATACTGAGTTTAACTCATGATTTTGGGTTGTCGTGCTTAGCTTCCAAGAGAAGGGAAGCTCTGACGTTCGAAAAAGTTAAGTGAAGGAGGAGGCAAAGAAGTGTTAGGTGAGTTTCTATACTCCATCCCTAGAATGTTACGTGGCTGGTATGATTTTGTAATAATGTAGGAATTCTGTTGATTTTGTATGTCAAGCATGTATAAGATTGTTTGATATACAGTATTTTCCAAGTAGTCCAGTATGCATGAAGTATTTTGAATATCATGTTTAAAAGGATAACGTACTCTATGTTTGTAGGTATGTGAAATGCATATATTGTTTGATTTAACGATAAGAAAATAATTGACGAGATAGATGAAGTTAGGATGGGAAAAAGGGCAATTGTGTTAAATACCGTCATATGGAATTGTTGTGCGCAAACTATGATGTGCGAAGCTCCAGGCATTACAGAGGGGACACTGTAGTGTTCGAGCATCAAGGTTAGGAATGGCGAAATGGAGGAAAAGGCGAAAGAATAGAAGAAAATGGAATTTTTGTTACATATCGCCATACTGTGTTGCTGTGTGCACCCGTGATATGCGAAGCTTTGGGCTTTACGGGGAGAGGGGACACTTCAATGTTCGAGCATCAATATAGATATGAGATGGATTGATATAGAAGGATATAAGGTTCCATAAAGCAATACCGCAACGGCGGTTAGCAAGCTCTATGGGGCGACATCACGATGACGGTAATGTCCTATGGGACGACATCTCAAAAAAGGTCTAACATGTAAGGCCATAGCTTAGTTGTGGCAATAGGGTTAGTCTGTTGGGATAGTAAACACCGGGTAGTTCATCAGGACAGTAAACACGGGGTAGTCTGTCAAGACAGTAAACATGGGGTAGTTCATTGAGACAATAAATACGGGGTAGTTCGTCGAGACAATAAACGTGGGGTAGTTCGTCGGGAGAGTAAACACATGGTTGTTTGTTGAGACAGTAAACACGGGATAGTCCACTAAGACACTAAAAATGGGTTAGTCCTTTAGGGTGATAGCTGGCAGGGAAATCACGGGGACGAAGGAAAAGAGGAATTTCAAATAGAAGTGTAAGTGTTAGCAAAATGAGAGATAGCCAACGGATTAGTGATGACATCATCGAATGAGGCAAAAGAAATAAAAAAGAAAATAGTCCGCCAATAATAGTGAGCATGGAATTCGGCATGGCATACAGGTGGGAACCCAACAAGAATCATATTTAGGAAACGACGTGCTAGTGGTGCCTGGTGTATAGGCATACAAAAGAATGTTTATCTGATGATCTTAGAGAAGGAACCGCCAATAAAAACCACCAGAGGGTGCTCAATGAAATCCTATAAGTTGAAGACTAATAATAAGTATGACGGTTAATCCATTAGGTAAAGAGGGGTTAAGTAGAACCCATTGGTAAAAAGGGGATACCAAGGAGGAAAATCAAGGGACAGATATGTCTGTCAAGACTATTCTTCTTTAAGGGGAAACTAGTGAGGAAATATCAGTCAAATGGCTAGTTTTGAGGGGAACCAACATTTAATAGAAATCGTAAACTCAGATGGACACTCAGATGACAGTTAGTTGAGTACTATAGGCCAAAGTAGTCCATAGCGGACAAGCATGATATGCTTAAGAGCAAGGTAATGTGAACAAGACAGGTTACAAAGATGTAATCTGATCACTATTTAACCTAAGTGAGATTTAGTCCACGAGAGTGGCCTGGGTCCTCGTTAGATAACCTAGTGGATGAAATCTCAGCAAGTCATTTAGGACAACGGTAAGAAAAAAAGAGTTTGCCAAGGGATAACTTGATGTGAAATCTTCGCCAATGTGGACATAACTAGAGGGGCCATCATGAGGGTAGATCGGAGGGCTACCTTTTTAGTATATGATGGGAAGAAGAATCTACACTAAGATAGTGTTTGCAGATGTGATGAGTCATCTAAGGATCCATTGAAACTAGTTAAAGAGGTGGTAGGATGGTTAAAGAAAGTTCCCTTGACGATCTATCCGCCAATAGATAAGTTCGAAGATAACCAAAAACTGTTGGGTCAGATTGAGAAAAATTTCCCCAAAACGAGCAAGGAATTAATTGTACCTAGCTTTTTTTTATTATTTAAACCCTCGCAAGATGAGTCTGTTATTGTGAAACATAGAAACTCAATAAGTTCATACAAACTTACAAGAGTTTGACCTATGGTTGCAGGAATTGCGGGATAAAGAGCTCGAGGAAGGGATCCAGCCAGACCGTGTTAGATCTAGGATCATTAATAGTGAAGGGCCATGCACATAGGAAGGGGTATTTTCAGAAGCTTTGCCTCGGGGCGAGCATAATGTGATGAAATAGTTCCCCTAGAGTTGAGATTGAAGATAGTAAACTTTTGCTTTAAAATTTAAGGTTTCTGTTGTAAAAGATATTTATTTTTCCAACAAGTCCATTTTTAAATTACTAGGTTTCAAATTGGGAATTTAGTCCAAATTGATCCATTTGTGACATTCTACACCTGAATTCAGAGATCGGGTTGGGTGAAGGTGTTACAAGATAGGTGTACGAAGAGTTGACTTTGAACCACACCTCCAACACATCCTTCGACCTCCCCTAGGAAGTCTCTAACAAAATCAAGACTCCCATCAAAGCTCTCTTTCTTCGTATGGGAACGCAACCATAAGATCCTTCCTACCCTCAACAAATGAGTTCTCTCCCTAAATTACTGCTGCCCCGTTTGTAATGGTTCACCCGAGATAATCGAACACATTCTCAAGGACTGCACTTTCAGCAAGAAACACTGGTGCAATGTTAACCAGCTTAGCCCTCCAAATACCCTACCCAACCTCCCTTGGAATGAATGGCTCAAAGCAAACATTGAGATGAGCATTTTCATAAACACCACTGCATTCCCCAATACTTGATCTTTTATTTCTTCCTTCGGGAAATATGGGTTATTCGAAATGCTATCACTTTTAGAAATAATTACAGAAACATGACCTTGCACCCCGGGTGATCAATAAACCGGGTGAGTTCTTTGCTGTTGTTCGTAAGCTAACCTGTTATCCTTCGCCTCGGATTTTGCTGATTGCTTGGCAATCCCCGAAATGGGGATTCTTTAAGACCAATACCAATGGCTCCTCAATTGGAAATCCAGGTAAGGGAGGGGCTGGAACTATCACGGTGGCTCCTATGGGCATATTCCCATTGTCACTAGCGTGGAAGCAGAATTATGGACAATGCGGGACGGACTGCGTTTAGCTCATGATACGAAACTAACTCAAATAGAAGTCAAAAGTGACACAAATATTATTGTTAAAATTATTTCGGATGATAAATCAACAATATTTTCCTCTCTTACTCTTGTTAATGAATCCAGGTTGCTTTTATCTAAATTTGAAATGGCCTCACTCAAGCACATTTATCGAGAGGGCAACCAATGCGCGGACAAAATAGCTCGTGTAGGGAGCAGCATTCAACAAGACTATTCTAGCACTTACTGTAATGGTAATCCTTTCTTTATCTGTAGAGAACTTATTGCTTGTATTGAGGCTCTATTACCAAACCTTATTTTAATTTATAAGATGCTCTATTTTAAATATATATATATATAAAGAAACATTATATACATATATGACATAAACTTTTTTTTATTTCGATACATATGGGAATTATGGAATTAATTTATTATATTTACTAATTATCTTTCCATTTTAGATTAAAAAATTATATATAATAAATATTTAATTAGGTATTTGCAGGTAGAATTTCTAAAAGAAAAATAAAATTATAGAGTTATTTAAAGATTGTACTCATTTAATAAAAAAAATTAAACACAATTCCTTTACTACTTGTATAGTTCAATAGATAGCTCTAAAAGAAAAATTGAATGTGGATTTCGATACAATATAATATATGTTCTTTTAAAGGAAAAAAAAACTTTTTTATATATTCTATTTTAGTTTTTATAATAAATAACTCATCCACGAGTAAAATGTTAATTACATTATGTTTAGCACTTGTAAAACTTATGAAACACATAAAGAGGTAATACAAAGGAATTGTAAGAAGCTAAAATTATGTGATATTTATACATCAAAGTCATGAGTTCTAAATTGTTCCTTACCATTGTATTGTTGAGATAGAGCATTGATAATGCTCTAAAGTCTGCACATAGGATAAAAGCAACTGATTATACAAGTAAAGTATGAAACACTTGATGAGAACATGGGGGTGTTTGTTATAAAAATAAGAATATAGAAGACAATTCGTTATTAGAGTTTTATTTGGTATTTCACTCAAGTGTAAATAATTTTTAGACTTATTACATCGACTCTCCTTACATGTTACATGTTGAGGGCCTTACTTTTATTCATCACAAAATAGGTGTGCATTGACAAATGCTTAAGGTATGATGTTTAGAATATGGCATAAGGTATACAAAGTCAGTGGAGTAGTTCAAAGAAGATCCATCACCCAGAGTGATATGATGAGACATATCTTATATGATCTTGACTTGTATTGACCACAAGTCCTTGGTTAAGACAATTAGGTTGTGCTAATATTATTAGTTACAAGACTAACACGAATAAACAAAGATAGATACGTGTTATACTTTTTAATTTATTCTAAATAAATGATGGAAGGATCAAATTACATATAAATACTAGACATTGAAAGGTTACGTGGAAAATTACTTTGACTCTTTCAATACTTAAAGGTCATCATTATAAGTTACTAGATCTCATTGTTACTCTCGTTTCTTAATTGAAATAGATTATGTTTTTTTTTATCAACATAATAGAAGCCTAATGAATCAAGGGAATTTTGGAAATTAAAACTAAAGGTACCTAATTGAAAATTCCAATGTTTAACTATCCTAATTAACTCACTTGTGCTGCTCCTCCTATGTGAAGTTGATAGTCAATTTCTCTTTGTTATCTTGCTAGCTGCGTACCTTAGTTGAGTTTTGAAGAATTTCTTTTGAGATTTTGCTTTCAACTTTAATGTTAGTGTTTAACGACTGAAATCAACACTATCTCCATAAACTGAATCTCAAGTTTAGAAAGGTTTTTCAATTTTCCGAATTTCCAAAATAGTAAGTCGGAGTCTTAAACCCATCACATTCATCTCATTCCATCCACTTTGTCTAGCTTTACAGAATGGTTCATGGATTGTAAGTTCCACAAGTTATAGAAAGTGTATTACCACTAACGATTAAACAAATTAATAATTTTTTTTTATAATTTGACAAAAATAATGGTCACAACTAAAGTTGTCCATGGACTGGGTCAAGTAAAAATTTTAGGCCCATTTTCTAGGTCTAGACTCAACTCAAAAAATAAGTCTAAAATTTTACCCAAGCTCGGCTCGACTACCCGTATTAAAATTTTATATTATTTTTTATATAAAAATAAATTTTATAAAATATAATACATCAAATACATTAAAAACATTAAAATAAATGTTTCCCAACAAATTGGAAATACATTAAAAAAGTCTTTATACTTAAATAACATTAAGATAATTGCAACTTAGCAAGCAAATGCCTCTAAAATAATAGCAAAATTAATAATAAAATAAGAGTTATAAAAAACAATGACAAAATAGTAAAAAAACAACAGATTTTTTTTTTGCAAATTCAGGTTGGGCCGGGCTCGGACAAAAAAGACTTATCCAAGGCCCAACCAATTTAGAAAATAGCCTTATTTTTTGTCCAAACTCATTTTTCAGGCCTATATTTTTGCCTAAATTCTCTCACTTTTCATGTAGGCGACCCGATCCATGAACAAGTCATGGATATAATATTTAGGTCAAAAGCAAATAAGTAAATAAAATGTTTCTCAACCTTATATTTATATTTAATTCTATCTTACTAAAATAAAAATCACAACCTTTTTCCTTATTTTTTCTTCTATTGGATAAAGTAGTTTGTCAACTATTTAATTTATTCTATTTTTTTCATTCAACTATTATTTTTTTTTCGTTTTAATCACTTAAATTTTGAAATTAAATATTTTAGTTATTCTTTTGTTAGTTGCCTAATGGAATTTTAACATGTGTTTTTTATTAGTCTACTGACAAATTTAGTCCTCCAATGTTTACACATTCTATCAGTTTGATCATAAATAAAATTTTTTAACAAATTTAGCCCTCAATGTTTACAAGATTTGTCATTTTAGTCATAATTATAAAAAACATATTTTAAGAAGTCTTAAAACTTTTAAAAAGTAAATATAAATTATAAAAAATATAAAAAATTAAATATAAAAATATTTTTAAGATTTTTGTACCCAAAATAACTTTCAATAGTATCTTCCACTTTATTCTTTCTTCCATTCAATTGACGAAGTTGAAAATATCAAATGTCATGGTCTTGACCTGCAATCTCTCTCCAATTCTTGTGCTAGAAATGATAAAAATATGAGAACACTAGAGCCTAAAACTGACACTATCTCTATAGCAAAGACAAATGAGTTGGTGTCGTCAAACCAACCATTTTTCTAAATTTATTAATTTATTAATTTTTGAGCTTCTTTCTAGATTTTAATTAGGCATTTGAGATGAATGTAGCAAAAGAAAGGGGGACTAAATCAAAATAGACTGAATAAAAAGATAGCTTTAATTTCTAGGTTTTTCACATGTTTGGTTGATGAAAAAAAGGTCAGGGTTGATGAGAAAAGATAAATATAAATTATAAAAAAATTAATAAGCAAATATAAAAATATTTTTAAAATTTTTTGATAATTTTTAGAATTAAAATTAAAATGAAGAATTTGTAAATATTGAGGACTAAATTTATTGAAATTTTAGATTTATGATCAAATTGATAAATTATGTAAACCTATATTTGATATTATGCTGATAGAAAGAATTAACTAAAATATTTCATTTTAAAAAATTGAATAAGTAAATAAAAAATAATATTTAGGTTGGGAATTAAATAATTGAATACTTTACCCTTTTCTTTTTATGATGCAAATACTAAGGAAAATGTGAGTCAAAAGCAAGGCGCAAGGCATTGTCATCAAATTGCAGCTACTGAAATCTTCAAACTTGTTTTATGAACGATGACAACATTTATCGAATCTAAATTGAGCCTTGAAGAAGCGGAAGACCAGCTATTACCCCTCAAAATATGACTAAATTTTAATATGAAGATAAAGTTACACTTACTTTCTCTAACTATTTTTTTTTAATTTCCAAGAACAAATAAATAAAGGTTCATGATTTGAAAAACACAAAGCTCACTCATTAATCGTATTCCTTTTCTTATCATTATTTGTCTTCCAATACATGAATTAAAGGTATATTTAGATAACATACAGTAATTGAATGAATTTATCGTAATTGCAAAGAATTGTAATTTCTCAAACATGTTTGACTAACATATTTTAATTACATCTTAATTTCGCCTACAAATAAAGTTATGAAGTATGCAACATGCTAGTATGACCTGACCTTGTTTTTTTATGTTACATTGAGATGATGTTAATATGAAAAATCTTTGTTTAGAACAACAAATGTCCTCTTAATCACATTTCGAACATTTGAATGTATCAAATTAAAAAGTTTGCAAGCCGTTTTTGGTGCTTGTGTCTGGCTTTATTATCTTAACTGGTATCATACCCTATGATATGGTTCAAAAAAACCTTTTGTATTTGTATAACTAACATCTACCACATAATATATGGGTTCATGATATGTAGCTTTTTATTAAAAAAAATTAATATAATTTTAAGCTAAAATTAAAAAAAAACCCGATTTTTTAATTAGGCCTTTAGGTCATTTTCTAGGGAAATAAACTGTTTTAGGAGAGAGAAAGGAAAAGTGCGTCTAGTTGGGCGCGCTTTCCCTTTCTCTCTCCTAGAGTTAAGATTTATAATTTTTTTAGGGTTAGAATTTTGGGGTTTGGGGATTTAAGTTTCATGGTTTAAGGTTTAGGGTATTTTTAAAGAGTTTAGGGTTTCGATTAAAACCACAAAAGTTAATAGATAGATTTGAGGGGTCGGGGATGTTACAACTCACCTCAAAACGCATACATTTCATAGGTCATGGCAGGATAGAACCACCACCTTAGAAATTTATCATGGGGAAATCATGTTTCGGGGTAATAATGCTTGATATGATTAGGGGGTCGAAGTCTTGGTGGAGATCCCAGTCGGCGGTTGTGATGTGGTCATGGCTTCGAGTATAACTGGGAGGGACAGCTGACAGTTGTTACGCAGTCAGGAGTTCAAGTTTTTTGGATACCCACAAATGATGCCCTATATATTCCATACATAAGATTGAGGCCATAGTAATACGGAAAAACTCTGGGGTCTTTCGGTGTAATCAACGTAATTTTTTTTCTCTATTTTCAAGTAATCGATATCTTTAACCTTTCATTCTTATCCGAAGACTGACACCGAGATGGACACAATAGGGCTCTCAGGTGAAGAGTGGATGTTCTGGCAAAGTAGAGGTCAAACTTGGGTCGGTGCGGCAGCGGTTGTAGTTATTAATGAATTGTTTAATAACGACATTCGTTGTCACCTCAAAAGGAGCATCACCTTTACTACATCGCAACAATCGTTCCCTGCTTGAGAGTCCTCTTATGTCCACGACAATGCTAGCCTTCAAATAAGAAAGAAGTTTAAAGGTACCGGTTTCCTGGAAATGGAGAAAAAAATTACACCGATTATAGTAGGAAGCCTCAGTGTTTTTTCGTATGATTATCCCCTCAGACTTCTGTATGGTATTTATAGGGCATCATTTTCATATATCTAAAAAGATTTAGCTCGTGGTCGCGTAACGATCGTAAATTGGCTCCCTCGTTATACCTCGATCCATTACCGCATAACAACCATCGATTGAGACCTCCACGTAGTTCTCCACGCATAAAACAAAATCACCTTGGAACCTGACTTCCCCAGGATAGGTTCCGGAGGTAATGGTCCCAACTCGATTAGACATATGAAATGTTTGCTTCTTAGAGTGATATTGTATCACCGACGACTCAAGAATACCTCGAACATTAAGAAAATATTTTATAAAGGATGGATGGAGAGGGGGAGAAGATGTTTGAGGGACGATAAAGCTTGGTGTGTGTAACCCTTTTTATAGGCGTAGGGAAGGGGAAAGTTAGGCCCGACGACGACATGTCAAGGGCATCCTATCGTGTGAACCTAACAGCAGAGACTTACAATTGTGAGAGATTCCAAGCATTTCGATTCTCATGCACACATGCAATTACTGCATGTGGGAATGTACGAATTGAGTACGCGTCTTACATCGATGATGTCTACTGACTAGAACGCATTCACAGTGTGTAGAGTCTTGAAATCTGACCCGTCTCAGATGAGAGTGTGGCCACTGGTTTCCAACACGCCATTCAAGTTGGCACTGAACAAGGACCTGTGTCGTGTCCTGAAAGGTTTCCCAAATTCCACCCGGATAAGGAACAATATGAATATTCGGGAGAGGGACAAGCAACAGAGATTTTGCGGGTACTATAGAAACTCAAGGTATACGAAGACAACATGTTCTCTTTGCAGGGGTACATTGGGGCTTCAACATCGATAGTGTTACTTCTTCCAAATAATTCATTACAATGCTTTTATTATTCAGGTGTTTCAAATTTGTTATTTCTTGTTAACTTACACATAACTCATGTTAGACAATAGTGAAGACAAATGTGATGTTTGAATGAAGAACCTCGATTTATTTATTTATGTCATATATATTTTCAATTCATGATTTAGAAAAGAAGTACATCAACCATGTGGTCGAGGAGAATGTGTGCCACAAAGCGATGGACGACGGTTGTGTAGAGAATTTTTTCTGGGCTCTAGAGGTGCAGGTCAACAAACAATGAAATGCGCACCTACCCGAACTCACAGTAGCAAAATTACTGGCAACTTTAGCAGTTGAGAAATCAAAAAGAAAAGAAAGAAAAAGAAAAGAGAGAAGAAGAAGAAAAACTAACGAAAAGGAAAAGAAAAAAAAAGTTCAGGAAACCCAATTCTTTTAAAACAAAACTAATTATGCAAAATAGCAAAAACATATCCTCATTTTGCTTACGCAAAGACTCAAACACAAGACCATAAAATAAACTGGAACTTAACTATTGAACTAGAAGACTCATTCTTAACATTGATTAACACATAAATAAACTTAAGTCTTCAGTTCACTGACAAGGGTTATGGCAAAATAAACTGTAAAATTTCAAGAGAGAAGACTCAAACCCCCGATCTCAAATACACAAACAGAGCACTTAGCCACAAATACAAAGACTTAATAATTAATAGAATTTATCAAACAAATGTTCAAATTTTGGGGCGTTACACCAATTTCGTAAACCGAGTTCGTGAGATGATAATAGGAGGATTTACAGAGTTAGTATGAAAATATATTCAAAAAGGGTTAAGAAATTAAACCGAAAAATCGTTAATTAAAGTTCAATATAAATATTGTTAATTAAACCAAGAAAATCATTAATTAAAAAACGAAATTAGTATAAATATTGTCATTATAATAACTACCAAAAATAATGTATTAAATGCAAAAAAAGAAGAAGGCTAAATTAATAATTTAATAATCTCTACTTATTGTGTACTTACTGTATGAGAAAAACTATTGTCTACTTACCAGTTAAACAACTTAATTACATTACACATATTTTTTTAAAAATTTGTTTACATATTTTTATTTTAAAAATTGAGAAATACATTTAGTAAATAAAAATAAAAATTTATTTTCAATAATGAAAATACAAAAATATGTTTGGTACATTGTTTTTTTACAATAGAAACATGACAAACAAAATAAATATATGGATCCAAATTATGGTAAGACATTTTGATACTTAAAAATTATTGAAAAAAAAAATATTTTTGCTTTAAATGGGTTTCAACCAACATCAAATCATTAATTAAATTTATTTATTTTTTGTTTTACAAAATATCTTTTAGTGAAAACGATTAAATAAATTTTTTATTGTTTTTTAATTTTCATAAATTTTTATTTTTTAAATTATTTTTAGATATTTTAATAAAGCACGACTTTCTTAGTGCTTTTCATTTTTCAATAAAATGATTTCTTTTTCTTGAAACCAAAGATATCATGTAAAAAAGTATAATATTATAAAAATAATACGAGCAGTAGCACAATATATCATATATGACGAATTGTTAACATTTAAAATTTAATATAAATTAAAAATTATATCACATGCGTATAGAAACTAGGTACTTAGAACACATATGTTAATTTAAAAATAATATATAATAAATAATGTAAGTTATGATTTGAAAGAGATTAATAATAACACATGCAATGTGTACGATATTAAAATGAAAAGAGAAGAGATTAAATTGTAAAAAATGAAAATTAAACACATAAATACATTATATTAACAATACTAAACGCACCACAACAGTTTATCATAATGTTGTCATCTATCAACAACATTATCAATATATACAATTGACGAAGGTCATAAAATATGAATAATAAAATTAAAATGTAAAGATTATAATAAAATAGAGTTTTGGTTTAGTGATAAAATTAATGTTTTATTAACCTAAATAGTAGGGGTTCAATTCCAACCACATCTAAATTTTTATTAGGTGTTTTAAAATTAAAAGACTAAAAAACCATCAAATAATATAGCTTATTTTAATTACGAAAAAATATATTCGTAATTTTGCTAACCGAATTTGTATCTGGTTAACTCGTGACAAAGCTTAAATAATAGTATAGATGTAACACCCCACACCTGGCCTAGACGTTATGGCTAAATCTTGAGGAATTAATTTTAAACTCAATTTGAATTCAAAAACATATGCTTTGACAAAGTTAAATTTTGACTAATCGCTTTCCATTTCTTTTTAGGAAACCACTTGTTAAAACTATTTATTACATTATAGAAAAAGACTTAAGTTATTACTTTAATTTGCAACGGAAATTTCCGTAACTTAGTGTATAAAAACATATAATTTTACGGTTTAAAAATAATTTACTAGATTCAATGAAACAATTCAAATACAAAAAACAAAGTGTCAAAATAATTTACAGTCCAAAAAGCTTGAAAATCCAAAATAGTTTAATAAAACATAAGCTGTTTTAATTATAACCAGAAACTCAATCATACCTCCTGTGCGCCACCCAATCCTAGGATTGTTGATTACCTGAGAAATAAAAAAATGAATGGGTGAGCAAACAAGCTTAATGTGTAAATCAGCCCTTAAAAGTAGAACAAGTAGCATAATTCACACAGAAGTCAAATACTGAACAAAATATAGCATAACATATTAGGCAATGCAGCATGATAATCATAACAGATATAGACGGCAAGGCAAATCATGCGATGCAACACTTTATTTTAAGATAGATACAAATCCTACCCCCATCCACTACACATCATCTCCGTCCATCCCTACACACTAATTAGGATAATAAATATCCATCCAACCCCACACACCTATAAGTGAGCGCATATCACTTTTCAGAATAGTACAATCAAGCTACTGGAATAGTGCGATAAATCGCCAGAATCAAATACGTGTGGCCAAGCCACCATAACAGATATGTTGTAAATACCACCAGATAAGACAAATCATTAAATTGCCAACACTTACTCCGTCACATCATAATCCCACCTCAATACACATGCAAACACTAATCAGATATCGAGATACACACATATCATACATGTTTTACACATCAGATCACACTAACAAGCTTTTAGAAGTAACACATATAGAAACAAAAAATCAGATTTCAGATTTAAAAGTCATACATATCACATTACAGACCCTATGAAGTGGATAACCTCGAATTGCACTTTAACTACAGCCGTAACAAAAATTTACAAAAAATGGGCCCATAAGTTCATGTGGCCCAACAACTTAACTGGCTTACACAACTTGGCAAGTGACTGTGTGATGTCGACAGTAGGTTTTTCGGCTTCGCGTCAGTCACTATTTTTACGAGTTCGAGTCACAGACCTTACTGCTTTTAGAAAATACCAATACGACACACCTTCACACCCTAAAAATAAGATTTAAAATGGACTAGTTAGTAACAATATACGAAATTGAGTCACTAATTTGGCCACAAACTATTGAACATTTGGCCTTAACTTTCATAATCAACCCTTCGGCATTTTATTACTTATCCAAACAATAACAGCAGTCCTAAAAATCTCCTAACTCGCTGGAAGAACGTCATGTGCCTCACAAACTTCTCCTAATAGTACACCAAAACTATCAATTACATTGAAGCTCACAAACAGACACTTCCATTCCTTCCACACGAAATGAGAACAACATCACCTAAAAGTAAATAGAAGCTACTTACGGAGAAAATACCGTACTAAGCAGAGCACCTCAGTCACAAACATCCAGCAACACAAATGGTAGCCAATAAAGTGGAACAAAGAATGAAAGAAAAGAGACAATAGAAAGAGAACAGAAAAGAAGGAAAGTCGAAAGAGAAAACAACAAAACAGTCAATTAACAAAAATTGGAAACAAAACGTAGAAAGAGGGAGAAAAAGTGTAGGATGTGTGAGAGAGAGTGGAAGAGGAATGTGGGAGAGATTTTGGGAAATTTTTTAGAATAATTCAATAATAAAATCCTACTAAATCCCATTACTAACCACTTATCAGATTCTCCTGAATTCGAATTCAACCCAACTTCTACCACATGAGCGACATAGACAGGAAATAGCAAAAATATTTCCATTTTATATACATGGGATTCAAACACAAGACCTCTGGGTAAACTAAAGCCTTACCATTAAACTAGCAAGTTCATTCTTAACAACAGTTTAGCAAAAATAATATAAAAGCTAGATATTCACAGATAGGGGTTGGAACAAAAATAACAAAAATTCAAGGGAAGAGATTTGAACACAGGACCTCAAGCACATAAGAAGAAATCTGAACCACTGAACTAGATTAACTCGCTTGAAAATTTTTAACAATTTAAAAACAAGAATTTTGGGGCGTTATAACTCTCCCGTCCTTAAAGAAATTTCAGCCTCGATATTTTACCTAACTCAAACAGATGTGGGTATTGCTATCAAATTGAGTCTTCTAGTTTCCAAGTGGCTTCCTCGGTACCATAATTCTGCCACAAAACTTAACTAAAAGGATAGTTTTCCTTCTCAAAACCTTAACTTCTCGATCCAGAGTCTGTACAGGCTTCTCCTCAAAAGTCAAATCTAGCCTAACCTCAATCTCCTCAATAGACATACTATGAGATGGATCAGATTGATACCCTCTTAGCGTAGAGATCTGGAAATCATCGTTTATGTAGTTTAACTTCGGAGGCAACTCCAACTGATAGGAAACCAACCCACTCGTCTCAAAATTCGATAAAGCCCAATGAACCTAGGGCTCAACTTGCCCTTACGTCTAAATCTAAAAAACTTCTTCCATGGAGATACCTTAAGGAAAACCTGATCTCCCACAACAAACTCTATGTCCCTCCTATTAAGATTCGTATAAGACTTTTTTCTATCAAAAACTGTTTTAAGTCGACCCCGAATCAATCTAACTTTACCCTCAATTTCAATAACCATACGTAGGCTCATAATCCTCCTCTCATGAAACTTGGTCCAATACAGAGAAGTGCGACACTTACGACCATATAGAGCATCATATGGTGCCATATGAATACTGGACTAAAAACTATTATTATAAGCAAATTCAGCTAATGGCAGAAACTCTTCCCAACTACCATAGAAATTAATAACACAACTCCATAGCATATATTTTAATATCTGAATCACCCGTTCAGAATGTCCATCAGTCTATGGATAGGATGCATTACTAAAGTCCAACCGAGTACCTAAAGCCTTATGCAGTTTCTTCCAAAATCGAGATATAAATCGAGGGTCTTGATATGAGATAATTGATACAACAACCCCATGAAGTCTTCCTATCTCAGAGATGTATAACTTCGTTAACTTCTATAGAGAATAATTGGTCGAAACCGAAGGAAAGTGAGCAAGCTTGGTCAATCGATCCACGATAACCCAAACCAAATCCTTCTTGCTGGGTGCCAAGGGAAACCCACTAACGAAGTCTACAGTTACCCGTTCCCATTTTCGCTACAGAGTCTTAACGGGTTGAAGTAAACCAGAAGGAAGTTGGTGCTCAACCTTAACCTGCTGGCATGCTAAACATCGAGACTCAAAATTGGTCACCTCATGTTTCAAATCGAGCCACCAATACAACTCTTGGAGATCATGGTACATTTTATTACCGCCAGGATGTATAGTATAAGGACTACTATGCGCTTTTCGTAGAATAGCCTGTCTAAAATCCACATCATTCGGAACATAAATCCAATCTCGGAAACACATAATGCCCTCACTGTTAAACCCAAAATTTGAAGTCTTACCCTCTTCAATCTGTTGAGCTCGACTCAACCAAAAGCTACTTATTCTGAATATCATCAACCCAAGTCGACTTAACTTGCAACTTGACTAATAAACCACATCGTCAAACAAAATGAGGCGAGTAAACAATGCCCTCAACTCTAATATCGATCTCTGACAAAGAGCATCGGCCACCATATTGGCCCTACCGGGATGATACTCTATAGTGCAATCGTAATACTTAAGAAACTTAATCCATCTACGTTGCCTAAGATTTAACTCATTCAGAGTGAAGAGGTATTGGAGGCTTTTGTGATCAATGTAGATGATACACCTTTCACCATAAAGCTAATGCCTCCAGATTTTAATGCGAAGACAACCACAACTAACTCAAGATCGTGCGTCAGATAGTTGCCTGTGGAAAATCAGATTTGGGAAATGCAGCAGAATATAAATTTAGGGAAAACCAATGTTTTTTAAAAAAAGTTCCAAAATAAGAACTTGGTTGTGATACCTAAAGTAATAAACACTTAATCAAAATTGTACTTTTCCGATTCATTTAGGATGAACGCTTCGACCGAGTAGTCTTCTCCGTTATCTTCAAGCTCACGTTTGTCGAGTGTGGGCTCGCTTCGAATTAGAAAATTTTTCACGAAAATTACCAGTGGGGCAATTTCATAATTTCTCTAAACTTTTGGGCCAAGTTGTAAATAAGAAAAATATCTCTAGAACTTTTTTGAAATAATCTCTTTAGAGAATTTTCTCTCTACAACTTTCTCTTAAATTCAAGTGTGTTAAAACTAATGACCCAATGGTCTCTTTATATAGGGAGAGTTTAGAGAGTTCAACTATGATTAAACTTAATCACTTTAATATTAAATTAAACTAATATTTATCAAGATAAACATTCAATTAAATTTAATACTAAGATAATTAATTTAATATTAAATTAATAAAATAATATTAAGATAAATATAAAATTAAATTTAATATTAAATCTATTAAAATAATATTACTTTTGAAATAGTTAATCTGAAATCAAATTTTTTGGTAGAGTCCCAATAAGAGTATAATTCTTCCACTGCTCAACCACTGACGACCCGCTGCCACCGACCATTTTTCGGCCACCGGAATGTTGTTGGCACCTCAAGCTGGTTTAGTTTCTGTCGGTTCGGTCCGGGCCAGTGACGGCCCAACCGATCCAATCCAATCACTGATTAGATTGTCAGCCCTGTTTCACATACCAGGCTCGATTTGACCAGTTTTTAGGTCTTAATCTTGATTTTGGGCTTCCGAGCCCAATTTACGATTTCAGGTCTAATTTTCAAGTTCAATTACCAATTGGGTTAATTGTCTGACTTGAAAATTAATTTTCAATAATATTATATTAATTTTAGTTAATTTGATTAATTTAATTTTACTTGATCAAAAGTAATTTTTCCCAAAATCACTTAAAATTTTTAAATTAATTTTTCAAGAAAATTCTTTAATCAAATTTCTAGTTGAACTATTCTTACAACTGCCCAATTTAATTCCACATTGAATTAATCGACTCAATTAAATTATTTCCAAAGTCGTAGAACTTAGTGGAGGGATCAATCAGACATATACAATTAGACTCTAATAATTACAATTATGTCCAAAAGTATCGTTCCGATAATTTGTAATTACATAATCATGGAACCATTCCACAATAAGTACCATGATTGAAAACTTCTTATTGTATACTCTTTATGAAAATAATTCATCCAACTGCTTTGTCCAATGACCTCGTCATATGTGTGTTATCGTCATATGATATCATTGATTGCTTTGAGGTAAATTTGTTTACTCAATACAATCCTATTTTATCTCATAGTCACCATTGTGTCTTTTTAATGATTAATATGATCACTGTCAACAAATCATTGATAAATTGCTTGTTCGTGAACAAGCAACCTATGGCCACGTTCCATATGTATCAATCCACACAATGTCAATAAGAGGATATCGTTAACTCTTTAATTGAGCTATGAATTCCACTATTGCTAGTAAAGTCATGCTATACACAAGTCATTTACCCAACATACTGCTTATCGGCTCGATCATCTTTAGAGCATAAGCCTCCACCTATATTAAAGCACATGATTTACAAATGGATGGTCAGTGGCTAACTAAGGATTTAGGTAAATCACACCATGAACGCCACAAGTGAATTAATTCACAAACGGATTCAAAATTAATTAATCTTGAGTTCAGTCCAATGTATCATTCTGCCAATGAATACATCTATGTCTCTGCCCGTGGAGTTAACTGCTTTGATAGCTAAGACTACTCATCTCCCCAATTGGAATTATAGATAACATAATAATCATTCTCAATATTTGAATCAAATTATCCCTTTGATTCTTTTACGGGATTACAGACTTATTTAGGTTATCTACTGAAGTAAGTTGTCTTTTTCGCAACGTAAACGTTCTTACAAGGCCACTTATCATCAATTTGAACTTAGGCAATCAATGAGCTAATATTTGCTTGTCACAATTTTGATATGCATACGAAATATGAAAGATATAAATACAAAAGATATAATCGTGAAAAGTGAAATTAACTTTATTTATTTATTTATTCATCGTTCAAGAAAATAGAAGACAATTATATGTTAACTACAATATGAGTACATTTCCCAACATTGCCTTCATGCGACTTAAGTTGTCTAGATGCGTAAGCTACCACCTTAACCTCTTGGATCAAAACACCACCCAAACTTGTGTGAGATGCATCACTATACACAACAAACTCTTTCTCAGATTTAGGTTCTATTAGAATGTGTGCTTAAGTCAAAACTTATTTAAGCTTCTCAAAGCTCGATTGCTAATCATCAGTCCACACAAGTAGTGTATTCTTACGTAATAGTTTAGTCAAAAGAGCTGCGATAAGTGAAAACCCCTCTACAAACCTCTGATAATACCCTGCCAAACTGAGGATACTTTAAATCTCTAAAATGTTCCTAGGTTGTTTCTACTCAAGAACAACCTTAATCTTTTTAGGGTCCACATGGATACCTTCAGTAGATACTACATGCCCCAGAAACATAACTTCACTCAACCAAAACTCACACTTGCTCAACTCAGTATAGACCTTCTTCTCTCGGAGAATCTGTAGAACCACTTTAAGATGTTCATCATGTTCAGCATCGATCTTAGAGTATACCAGAATATCGTTGATAAATACTACGATGAATTGATCCATATATGACTGAAACACCTTATTCATGATATCCATGAATGCAATCGGAGCATTTGTCAAACTGAATGGCATAACTAAGAACTCGTAATGTCCATAACAAGTCCTAAAGGCAGTCTCATGCACATCAACCTCTTTCACTTTCAACTGATGATACCTAGAACAGAGGTCAATCTTGGAGAACACAGATGCCCCATGAAACTGATAGAACAAGTCATCGATCCTTGACAGTGTATGCTTATTATTTACCGTTAACTTGTTCAGTTGCTGGTAATCCACACAAATTCACATAGTAGCATCTTTCTTCTTGACTAAGAGTACCGGTTTTCCCCACGAAGACACACTGGGTCTAATGAACCCTCTATCAAGGAGTTTCTGAAGTTGCATTTTCAATTCTTTAGTTCTTTCAGTACCATACGGTAAAGAGAAATAGACACCGGAGCTGTCCCTCATATAACCTCTATTCCAAACTTGACTTCCCTATCCGATAGTAACCCTAAAAATTCCTCAAGGAAGAAGTATAAAAAATCTTAAACTATTCAAATGCCCTCAGCGGCAGAACCCACAGCACTCGTGTCATTAACATAGGCCAAATACGCCTTACACCTTTTTTAGACCAACTTTTCGGCTGCCGGGGCGGAGATCACATTGAAGAGATAATCTCGACACTTTTCGACCATCACAATTTCCACACCATCCTTATTTCTCAGAGTTACCCTATTGGTTGCACAACCCAAACTAACTTGATGCTCCTCAAGCCAGTCCATGCTCAAAATCAGATCAAATTCCCCAAATGGTATCTCCATCAGATTAGCCGGAAAAACAACCCCTTGAATCTCTAATAGACACCTCCTATACATCTTACTAACTTGTAAAGACTGACCCAACGGACTAATTATTGAAACCCCACTAGAAGTATTATGAACATGAATCCCCAAATTATCTGATATAGTACTAGCTATGTATGAGTGCGTAGACGAATTTCAATCAATACAACATATGGTTAAGAAAGAATAGTAAACGTATCGGCTATCACGTCGGTCACACCTCTATCCTTATGGCGCCTCGCCGCATACACTAGAGTAGTCTATCTCGCCTTTGTCTAATTTGCACCTCTATCCAGTGCCCTCTTTCCTCGACCTAAACCATTACCACCCTTAGCTTGACCACGGCCACTAGGAAGCTGCTGGGCTACCTTCTGAGGCTGAATCGACCCTTGAACCAAAGTTTGAACTGATCAACCCGATATGGACAATCCTTAATGTGATGTTCCATAGAACCACACCACAAACATGCTTCTATCTTCCTCCAACACTCACTCAGATGGCGTCTACCACAATCAACATAAGCCTATATCCCACCAGTACCAACTGACGCCTCAATTTGTTGAGGCCTATCAAACTTGGCCCATTTCTTAGGTCGTGGAGCTGAACTAGAAGGACCCGTATCCCTCTTATTCTTATTTTGTCCCATTTTATGTTCTTTTCACTCGCGCTCCACACGTTTAATTTCCTTAGTAATCTTAGCCTTCTCCACTAATGTCTCAAAGACTCACTCCTACTTTCAGATCATAACGCAGTCAATTCACAAAATGGACAGTCTTATTGTAATCAGTTGTTACTAAACTTTAAACATACTTGCTCAACCTTAGAAACTCAGCCTCATATTCGGCCACTAACCTATCCCTCTACTTAAGCCCGATGAATTCCAACCTATGTACCTCAATATACCTTACCCCCATATATTTCTTTTGGAAGGCACTCTGAAAGAAATCTCAAGTTACACACTCAGCATGCATGCCCCGTACCACTGGCCGCCACCACTGGTATGTTTTATCATGAAGTAAAGATACTATACCCTTCAATTTTTACCCAGGGGTGCAGTCCAGATCATCAATGACTTTTTGTGGCCTCCAACCAATACTTGGCCACAGTCGAGGTAATCCCAATGAAACCCGTAAACAGCTTAACCCCATTGGACCGAAGTTGTTCAGTTACTGACCCTCTACTCCCTATTCCGGTTTGGGTCCCAATGACCCTTTGTAATACCCTTAGCATAACTTGGGACAATGTGTTCTGCCCTACAATTTGAGTTTGTGGCTCAGTCTCTACGGTAGGTATCTCTACCGACTCACTCATTTTTAAGTTGGGAATTCTTCCTACAGAAGAAAGGTCAACTCGAGCCTGTCTATGGCATCCGCCATGCCCTCGAATACCACGACCTCGTGCACTTCGTGTGCTCATTTTAGTTATCTACAATTTTAGAAGTTTTTATGAATTAGCTTAGGTTATTAAAAATTCTAAGTCTATAATTTTATCAGATTTTTTATAGAATTATCACAGTCTTTAGCTAGAGTAGAATAATCCTAACACTATAGTTTTACTAGTTTGTCTAGTATAGCTAAAGTAGAAGTACTTACAGGATCAGCGTCAGAGTCCCGAATTCTCTTTTTATAACCCAAATATCAGAATTAATAAAAAATACAAAAATTTTAAAATAATTTTCATGCAAAATTTTGAACCCAAAAAAATCATAGCCCGAGTTTTGAACTTGGCTCTGATACCACCAAATGTAAAACCCCACATGCGGCCTAGATGCTATGGTCAAATCTTGAGGAATTACACAAACTCGTTTTAAACCCAGTTTGAATTCAAAAACATATGCTTTCACAAAGTTAAATTTTGGCTAATAGCTTTCTATTTCTTTTTGGGAAAACACTTGTTAAAACTATTTATTTCATTAAAGAAAAAGAATTAAGTGACTACTTTAATTTGAAGTGGAAATTTCTAAGTTTTTAAGTTTTGAAAATCGTGACTTAGTGTATAGAAACATATAATTTTACAGTTTAAAAATAATAATTACTAAATTCAACAAAACAATTTAAAAACGAAAAATAAAGTCCCGAAATAATTTACTGTCTAAAAAGTCTGAAAATTCAAAATAGTTTAATAAAACATAAATCATATTAATTTTAACCAGAAACTCAATGCGAGCTCTCGTGCGACGCTCGATCCTAAGGTCTAATTACTTGAGAAATCAAAAAATGAATGGGTAAGCTAACAAGCTCAATGTGTAACTTATCCCTTAAAAGCAAAACAAATAGCACAATTCACTTAGAATTCAAATAATAAACAAAATACATCATAACATACTACACAATGCAACATGATAATCATAGTGGATATAGATGGCAAGGCAAATCATGCGATGCAACACTTTATTTCAGATGAGATACAAATCCTACCCCCATTCGCTACACATCATCTCCGTTCATCCCTACACACTTAGAGTAATAAATACTCATCCAACCCCACACACTTATAAGTGAGCATATATCACTTTTTAAATTAGTCCAGTCTAGCAACCGAAATAGTGCGGTAAACCGCTGGAATTAGATACGTGTTGCCAAGCCACTAGAACATATATATGGTAAATGCCATCAAATAGGGTAGATCATTAAATTGCCAACACTTCTCCGTCACATCATAATCCCACCCCAGTGCACATGCAAACACTAATTAAATATATAGATATACACATATAGATACACACATATCATACATGCTTTACACATTTGATCATGCTAACATGCTTTCAGAAGTAGCACATACAGAAACAAATTATCAGATTTCATATTTAAAAGTCATATATATAACATTACAGAACCTATGAAGTGGCTAACCTCGAATCACACTTTAACTATGGCCCTAACCAGAATTTATAGAAAATTGGCCCACACGGCCTAATTGGCCCAGCTCGTGTGGCCCACGCGGCCTGGCACAGGGCCGTATGATGTCAACAGTGGGTTTTTCGGCTTCACATCGTTCACTTTTTTTACGAGTTTGAGTTACACACCTGACTACTTCTGGAAAATAATGATACGACACATTTTCAAACCCTAAAAATAATATTTAAGATGGACTAATTTGTGAAAATATACAAAATCGAGTCACTAATTCGTCACGAACGATTGAACATTCAGCCTTAACTCTGAGAATCATCCCTTCGGCAGTCGATTGCTTACCCAACCAATAAAAACTATTCTAAAAATATCCTAACTTGCTGGAAGAACGTCATGTGCCTCACGAACTTCTCTTAACAATACACCAAAACCATCAATTAGATTAAAATTCACAAACACACACACTTCCATACCTTCCACACGAAACGAGAACAACAACATCACCTAAAAGTTAATAGAAGCTACTTACGGAGAAATCAGAAACTCAATCCAAAAAGTCTAAAAATCCAAAATAGTTTAATAAAACGTAAAACGTCTTAATTTTAACTAGAAACTCAATCCCAGCTCCTGTGCGTCGCCCAATCCTAAGATTGTTGATTACAAGATCAGTGTGTAACTCAACCCTTAAAAGTGGAACAAATAGCACAATTCACACAGAAGTCAAATACTGAACAGAATACAACATGACATACTATGCAATGCAGCATGATAATCATATCATATAGAGATGGCAAGGTAAATCATACGATGCAACACTTTATTTCAGAACAGATACAAATCCTACCCCCATCCGCTACACACCATCTCCGTCCATCCCTACACAACAATTAGAGTACTAAATACCCATCCAACCCCACACACCTATAAGTGAGCATATATCACTTTTTAGAATAGTGCAGTCAAGTTGCCAGAATAGTACGATAAATCGCTAGAATCAGATACGTGTGGCCAAGCCACCAAATAGATATGTGGTAAATACCACCAGATAAGACAGATCATTAAACTGCCAACACTTCTTGTCACATCATAATCCCACCCCAATACACATACAAACACTAATCAGATATCTAGATACACACATATCATACATGTTTTACATATCAGATCATGCTAACTGCTTTCAGAAGTGGCACATACAGACACAAATTATCAGATTTCATATTTAAAAGTCATACATATCACATTATAGACTCTATGAAGTGGCTAACCTCGAATCACACTTTAACTACGACCCTAACAAGATTTTACAGAAAATGGGCCCATAAGCTCATGTGGCCCACAAGACCTAAGTGGCCTAGCTCGTGTGGCCCACACAACCGTGTAATATTGACAGTGGGTTTTTCGACTTCGCATCGTTCATTGTTTTTACGAGTTCGAGTCACACACCTTACTGCTTCTTTAAAATGGCGATACGACACACCTCCAAACCCTAAAAACAGTATTGAAAATAGACTATTTAGTAACAATATACAAAATCTAGTCACTAATTCGGCCACGAACGATTGAACGTTCGGCCTTAACTTTGAGAATCAACCCTTCGGTATTCGATTACTTGGCCAAATAGTAAGACAGTCCTAAAAATCTCCTAACTCGTTGGAAAAACGCCGTGCGCGTCACAAACTTCTCCTAACAGTACACCAAAAACATCAATTAGATCGAAACTCACAAACACACACACACACACACTCATCCATACCTTCCACACGAAATGAGAACAACAACATCACCTAAAAGTAAACAAAAGTTACCTACGTAGAAAATATTGTACTAAGCAGAGCACCTTAATCACAAACGTCCAGCAATGGAAACGGTAGCAAAGAAAGTGGAACAAAGAATGAAAGAAAAAAAAAACAATAGAAGAAGAAAGAAAAATAAGGAAATCCAAAAGAGAAAACGGAAGAAAAGTCAATCAACAAAAATTGGAAACAAAACATGGAAAGAGGGAGAAAAAGTGTGGGACATGAGAGAGATGGAGCGGAAGAGGAATGTGGGAGAGATTTTGGGAAAATTTTGAGGAATAATTCAAGAATAAAATCCTGCTAAATCCCATTACTAACCACCTATCATATTCTCCTAACTCGAATTCAACCCAACTTCTACCACATGATTGACACAAACAAGAAATAGCAAAAATATTTCCATTTTGCACACATAGGATTCAAACACTAAACCTTTGTGTAAACTAAAGCCTTACCATTGAACCATCAAGTTCATTCTTGTTATAGTTGAGCAAAAATAATATAAAAGTTAAATATTCACAGAAAGGGGTTGGAACAAAAATTTAAGGGAAGAGATTTAAACACAAAACCTCAAGCACATAAACAAAACTCTTAACCACTAAACTAAATTAATTCACTTTGACAATTTTTAACAATTCAAAAACAAAAATTTTGACAACTTACAATAGACATAAAATATTTGAAATATGATTACGACAAGATTTGATTCATGGTTGAAGCTAGATGGTGGTCCAAGTCGGTTCAAAATTATTGTCTAAATTTTTTCTAGCTTGACCCTAGTTAAATCACTATTCATTTAATATTTAACATAAAAATAAAAATAAAAATGTATTATCCATTTACGTGGGGGGTGGCGATACCTTAAATTCACAAGGAAAACGCAGCATGCCGATAACCACCAACTATGTTTCAAAGGAAGACTTATAGGAAAGGAAAGTGTCTCATTTGAATTACCAGTCGCCCACACCCAATGGGAACACCGCATCCGATCTTCACCGGCCCCCTTTTTGCGTGCAGCTAAACTTCTTACACTTGCATCTGTAAATCTTTGCATTTCACAAATTCATTTCAGTATCTTTTATTTTTCAATTTTAGACTAACAATTTATTTACATAGTTTCTTTTCTCAAAAATAAGTTCACCTTCATTAATTATATATTATTTTTAGTAAACCCTATAGATAATTCTTTTTTCTTTATTAAGTTGGTATCACTTTCCAATCGACTCTCAACTCAGTTAAAAAATTACTAAAAACCTTCCTTTTATAAAATAGTAAGCATTATTGTGAGGATATTTCTATCATTTCAATTAATGAAAAATCTATAAAAATACATTTGATGAGATCCAATCAAAAGCACCAAAATTTTCAACATTTTTACCATTTCAACTAAAACTTCATTTAATTCTTAAATCTCTGCATCATAATCTATTTGTTCATTTATTTTGCCAGTTTTAGGATCCCTTGCAAATCATTGAGTCAAGTGACAGCTATACAAGTTTTTTATTTTTTGTATTTCATCACTTAGTTAACTGACAACCTCTAACATTAATCCAACTGATTCACAAACCTAAATTAATTTAGATTGGTTGATTAACCAACTTACTTTTACATATTATATAAATATTTTAAATTAATTAAATAATATATATCTATTAGATCAGTTAAGTTAATGTATGGGATTAATAATCGATATATAAATATTTTAATGGAGACCATAATCCACTAAACCAATATAGTAGACTAATTTAATGGAATGGATTGGTTAAGTTGGTTATAAGGTTGGAGGTTCAGTCCTCTTTAATCTTTCTCATTCACATTAAAGCACAACAGTACACCCCACCATCTCTTTCCATTGACAGACACAACCTCCAATGGAGGAACATTTTACTTTTTAATCCCTATGGCCTGTACTCTTTTTCGATTGAAAAGTCTTTTCCTGTCCTTTTCACACCCAGCCAAGGAGTAATATAAGTTTTGCTCACAACTTTCGAATATGAATTTGGTAATTAGATTTATTTTGGTTTTGAAACTTGAAATTTATCAAGATTTGATGATTAATCTTTAGTTCTTAGAACATAAATGGATTGGTCGTTCAAGCTGATTAGATCGAAAATTACTCAGTACACTAATCCAAAGAAAGTGGTTGAACCGATTGAATCAAAAACTACTTGAAATCAATAAAAACTAAAAAATGAGACAAAAAATAATAGTTGAATAAGTTGGGCTGATTTAATAATTTTTTATTTTAAAATTTTATGGATTTAAATTATTTATTTAATTATTGTTGGTCTAGTAGTTGAACCGATCAAACCGATTGAATGGGAAACCAGTGGTCTAACCAAGTCAACCACTGATCCAATTATTAGAACACTATATGTGACACTCTAAGATTGTACCATGTCTTCACCTAAAAATTTATATATATATATATATATTAATTTTCAAATAATGATGTTGCACAATCTCAAAGTGTTACATCATTAGACTTTTATATTTTTCATGTTCAAAGATTAAAATGAATTTAGTTACTAAATTCAAGTACAAAACTGAATAAAAAAAAATACAAGTACCAAAGTGGGACCTAATTGCCAAGTTCAAGGGTCGAAATTACATTATCCCTTATATGAAATATGGAGTTTTGATTTTTTTAATTATTTTATTTTTATTCATTTATGTTCTCTTAATTATATTTTAAATCAATTTTGTTTAGCCTTTTCATTTAGTTAATTTATTTAATTTTTTAAAGGAATTAGTCATTTATTTTAATTTTTTTATTTAAAAGTTTTTAAGTTATTTATTATAAAAATAAATGTACTTATAAATTAGTTAATTGTTTAAAGCATTTAAATAAGCTTATAAAATAAAGAAATTTTAATTTTAATTATCATTAAAAAATAAAAATATAATTTAACAATATATCTTTATATTAATCTCATCAATGGTTATGCTCATTCCCATTTCACCATCACTATGATATTTGCAAAATCAAACATATATCTCACAGTTGATTTTAATCTTACAGACAACTAATTTCACCATCATTTTATATTTTTTTATTTTTTTGGAGCTAATCATATTATTCATCCAACAGGGGCGAATCTAGGGGCTGGCAGGGGCCCTAGTCCCTCTAAAATGCAAAGTACTTTCCATTTTGACCCTTTAAATTTTTTAAAATTTTAAATTAGTAAAGGTAAAATTGTACTTTGGCCCCCTAAAAATGATAAAATTTTGATTTAATCATTTAAAAACTACATTTTTATTATGGTAAAAATTACAATTTAATTTCGATCCCCTAAAACAAATTTTGACTTCGCCCCTGTCATCCAAACGGAACATTAGTTGACAAAAATACGAAAATATCAAAATAATTAAATTTAAAAGGAATATTGAAATAGGTATGTAATTTAAATATTTGTAAAATATTTTCATAAAAAATATTTTTCACTCTTTTGAAATTACCTATTATTATGTAACTTGTAAAAAATTATGTCAACCAGCTATCTGGGTGAAAGGAAAAGAATTATGTAAAAATATATTTATATGTTATGAATATCTTATTAAGTGGATGTCTATCATGATCAAGATAAAGTTTTGATGTACTTTAAATTCTAATAGTTATTAGAATTAGATCTCTACTTCTTTTATACTTCTTATGCCTATAAATAGAGACTTTAATGAATTGCATTGTAATCATCCCTTTGATTAATAAAGTATATTCTCTATTTCTTTCATATTTTCTTTGTTCTTTATTCTCTACATCTCTCTTTATTTTATAACACATTATCAGCACGATGATTCTCTAGTTTTTCAAAATCTTTCGAAGTTGTCCCACAAATCAATCTTTAGGATGTTGAAAGATTCAATCTCATAATGGATGCTCGTGATAATAGTTAAGGTGATGCCGATGATGTTAAAGATCTTCAGGTATATTTTACTATGTTTTATTTATTATGTCATATTTATTATAATTGGAGAATAATCATGACAACATGAATGGATAGATTCTGATTTAAAATCCACGTATGTTTACGATGTTGATTATGAAATAAAAAATCAATAGAGATGTTTAGAAGTCTATCCTACCAGATTTGTTGCATTCACCGAAGTGAATGTAAACATAAAGAAAATAAAAGATACACTCGTGGACCACTAAAAGTGGGAACATAGTAATAAAAATAAGAGAACAATAAGAGTTCTCAAGATAACTCTTCAAAGGGTAAAGATAACTTATGTTATCAATGTGATATGAAATATTATTGGCCACATATGATATTTTTGTTTTTGTTAATATTCTTTGAGGAAGGATACGAGAATGTAGTAATGAATTCTATCATTATAAATAGAAAATATTTATCTTATTTGGTACTGAAACAAACAAATATTATTCCAATATTTGATAGTACAAAATTAGTTGAAAGCTCCAGAAGAACTAATATATTAATATCTAAAAAACACAAAATTTGCTATTCCCTGAAGCGAATATTGCATATAATTATTTGGAAATTATATTTATTGACTTAGTGACATTATAGACTTCACATTGGTTTGGACATTTCCAATAGTAAATGTCATAATAGTACTTATATGTGGATACAAATTAAAAAGAAATGATAATAAAATTATCAATTTGTTACAATTTAGTATAATTGAAACACATGTTAAAGTAAACTAGAAGTTTACTAATACAAATGCATTTACTACTTGGCGTGACCAGTTAGACCATTTTGGATCATATATGATGTGAAAATTAATTGATAATTCATATGGACATTCATTAAAGAACCAAAAGATTCTTTAATTTAAAGAATACTCATTTGTTGGTTGTTCTCAATGAAAATTGATTCTTAGAAACTCACTAGTTAAAATTGAGATTTAACGTCTTACATTTCTGAAATGAATATGGGTCCATTCATCCACCATGTGGATGGTTTTGATATTATATGATTTTGGTAGATGCATTTACAAAATAATCACATGCGTTATCAACTTGCAACCCGTCGTTTGCGAGATTACTTGTTTAAATGATTAATTTTAGATTATGCAATTAAAACAATTCATCTTGCTAATATTGGTGAGTTTACATCCCAAGTTTTCAATGATTATTGCATGTCAATTGGGATAAAAGTTGAACATCCTGTAGCTCATGTTCACACACAAAAAGATTTAGCTAAATTGTTTATCAAATGCCTCTAACTAATAGCTAAATCATTACTTAGGAGAACAAAAAATTTTATATTTCAGCATGAGATTGTATTGATTTACATGTTGTACGCATCAAGCCAATAAATTATAAATACTCCCCATTACAATTGATTTTTGGTCAAGAGCCAAATATTTCCCATCTTACAATTTTTGGATGTGTGGTATATATTCCAACTGCTCCACCACAACGCACAAAGATAGGTCATAATAAGAGATTGAGAATGTATATTTATATGAGTCTCTTTATAATATTTTTGAGCTATTAATTTGATATTTAGTTATGACATGAGTTGTCAATTTTCTCAACATTAGGGGGAGAGAATAAAAATTTGGATTAATAAAGTACTTGAAATGTCTAAGATCTTTGTACAAAGCAATGTTAACCAGAAGTTCAACAAATAATTCATTTTACAAATCAACTGCCAGATTCATTAAATCTCACATACTAGTTGAAAATGCTCCAATACGAATTGATGTCCTAATAGGGCAAACTGTTAATGCAAAAGAAAGTAATTCATGCATGAAGCGTGGAAAACCAGTCGGTTCCAAAGATAAAAATCCTCGTAAAAAAAGGGAGCAAACATTCAAGATGGTCATATAGTGGAGGCGGGGGTTCCTGAAGAGACCCATGACATAACTAATTATAAAACTCAAGAAGAGATTCAAGTACCTAAAAGTGAAAATGGAAATGATGAAAATAAAGAGATCACAATAAGTTATGTCAATACGAGAAAAAGATGGAACAAAAACAAAATGTATTTGTCAACAAAAATTGTGCTTATAATGTTGCTATTAAAATAACAAAATAAAATAAGGATCTTAAGCCTAAATCTACTAAGGAATGTAAAAAATAGAAAAGATCGGCCAAAATGGAAAGATGCAATTCAAGCAGAATTGAATTCACTTTCTAAACATGAAGTTTTTGGACCTATAGTCAAATACCTAAAGGTGTACAACTAGTAGGATATAAATGGGTATTTGTGCGAAAACAAAATGAAATTGATGAAGTCGTAAGATATAAAGCTCGACTTGTAGCACAAGGATTTTTGCAAAGGCCCGGCATTGATTATGAAGAGGCATATTCTCCTGTGGTGGATGTAATCATGTCTAGATATATTATTAGTTTGATAGTATGTGAAAAACTTGACATGCATCTAATGGATGTTGTTACATCCTATTTACATGGTACACTTGATAGTGAAATTTATATGAAAATCTCTGAAGGATTTAAAATCCCAGAAGGGTATAGAGTTTTTTGAGAAAATTGCTCAATCAAATTAAAGAAAAGTTTATATATATTAAAACAATCTAGACGTATGTGGTACAATCGTATTAGTGAATACTTGTTAAAAGAAGGTTACAAAAATGATTTAATTTGTCCATGTGTCTTTATAAAAAGTTTTGGATCAGATTTTGTGATAATTGTTGTTTATGTTGATGATCTAAATATTATTGGAACTCCTGAAGAGCTTCAAAACACAATAAATTTTTTAAAGAAAGAATTTGAAATGAAAGATCTGGGAAAAACAAAGTTTTATATTGGCTTACAAATCAAGCATTTAAAAGATGAAATTCATGTTCATTAATCAACTTATTTGGAAAAGATATTATAAAAGTTTTACATGGATAAAGCAACCAATTAAGTACTCCAATGGTTGTATGATCATTATATGTGAATAAAGATCAATTTTGTCCTTGTGAGAATGATGAAGAGTTTCTTGGTCCTGAAGTACCATATCTAAGTGTCATAGGGGCATTCATGTATCTTGCAAACAACACAATACTTGATATAACTTTCGCAGTAAACTTGTTAGAAAGATTTAGTTATTCTCTAACATGTAAACATTGGAATGAAATTAAACATATATTTAGATATTTCAAAGGGACTATTGATATGATTTTATTTTATTCAAATGATTCAAAATCCCTATTATTTGGCTATGCTGATGTTGGATACTTATCAAATCCACATAAAGCTTGATCTCAAACAGGATATTTATTTACATGTGGGGGTACTACCATATCATGGCGTTCGACAAAGCAAACATTAACTACTACTTCTTCAAATCAAGCAGAAATAATTGCAATGCATAAGGCAAGTCGAGAGTGTGTTTGGCTAAGGTTATTGACCCAACATATCTAGAAGATATGTAATTTTCCTTTATAGAAAAATATGTCAACTATCTTATATGAAGAAAATGCAACATGTATAGCTCAATTGAAGGGTGGTTACATCAAAGGTGATAGAACAAAACATATTTCGCCAAAATTATTCTTCACCCATGATCTTGAGAAAAGAGGTGATATAAATGTTCAACAAATTCGTTCAAGTGATAATTTAACATATCTTTTTAACAAGGCATTGCCAACTTCAACATTTGAAAGACTACCACATAAGATTGGAATGCGTCAACTCAATGATGTGACGTAATGTTGCAATTAGGGGGAGTCTAAAACAAGTTGTACTCTTTTCCTTTAACCAAGGTTTTGTCCCATTGGGTTTTCTTGGTAAAGGTTTTTAATGAGGCAGCTTGTAATAGAAGATTGTGTACTCTTTTTCCTTCATTAGGTTTTTATCCCACAGAGTTTTTCCTAATAAGGTTTTAACGAGGCACATTATCTACCAATGGACATCCAAGGGGGAGTGTTATGAATGTCTTATTAAGTGGATGTCCATCATGATCAAGATAAAGTTTTGATGTACTTTAAATTCTAATAGTTATTAGAATTAGATCTCTACTTCGTTTATATTTCTTATGCCTATAAATAGAGACTTTAATGAAGCATTATAATAATCCCTTTGATTAATAAAGTACATTCTCTATTGCTTTCATATTTTCTTTGTTCTTTATTCTCTACATCTCTCTTTATTTTATAACAAAATATTTATATAAAAATATTAATAGTACTAAAAAAAAAGAAAGTTATTTTTTTGAGAGAGCTATTTGTTTTACAAGGAAACTTTTTACTATTTGTTATTTTTTATTAAAAAACAGCATTCCATACTATTACATGATAATTAATTTAGGAATAGATAAATTAGTAAGGTATTCATGCAATACACTCAGTACTAAATTAGAGGGTTAAGACCAAAAGTAAAAGTTAATGTACATTCCTTCTCCTTATTTTTTTCTTAGCTTATTTAATCCTTATGATTAATGGTCAATTTATATAACATCTAAATCTATATATAGAGAGAGGATGAAAAGTAAGAGAACAAAATGGGTGGTTGAAATAAAGAAAAGGAAATGATCATTTTCACTAATATATGATATACGATGGTAAAACAATATCTGTATTAATTTTTTTCTTTAGTATAAGTTGGCGAATAAAGAAGAACAAAGGGTATAAATTATTAATAAGTTTGTTAAAATATATTGTATTTTAAGTTCGAATATTAGAGATGAAATTGTTGAGAGAGATAGTCACAACCCTTGAAAGAAATAGTCCAGGACATAAATTTAGTTAAAAAAATAACACAATATTTAATTTCTGAATTTGACAATTTTTCTCAACTTGATAAAGTTTTGTAATGATGTAACACTTTGAGATAGTGCCACATTATCACATAAAATTTTATTAAAAAAATAGTTTTTAGGTGATGATGTAGTGCAATATTTGAGTGTCACATAGCCACATGGATGAAAACTGGAAAAGTTATCAAGTTTGATCTTGAGAAAAGTTGTCAAAGTTTAGGGATTCATATGGACAAATAAAATATTGTCACTAGTTGGTAGATTTTTTTTTGTTATATACTATTAAGGTATTTTTCAAATTTTTTTTATGGTTTATGAAGACTAATTTTTCGAGAGTTTGTGATTGTCCTTCCCAACAATGTGATCTTAAAAGCTTAAACCTGAGTTGTCTCAGTGTGAATGAAATATTATTTATCACTGTAACCAACACTTATTAATTAGATGATAAATTTATTATTCCATATAATACCATGTAAATAATTATAATCATATTCAACTTTAACTAATATACATATATTGGACTTTTTTCAAAATTTATAGAATAAATAAATTCTAAATCCAACTTTTTAGATGGATGAACACTTCCCATGGAATTAAATTCAAAGTTAGGAAGGTGGCATGTGTTAGTACATTATATTAAATAAAATAAGACCTAACCAAAGGAGTAAAAACCACATGACAACTTCCTAACTCCATTTTAACTTAGTTATGTAATTATATTTTGAGGTAAAATAAGTGGGCTTGGAGAAGCAAATTGACTAGTGAAAAAGAAGAAGAGTGGGAGTTGGGGAGAAGTGTAGGTCACTTGATATGTTGGAGCATTGTTTGTGGTTTGGTTCCTGAATCTGATGAATATGTTGTTCAAGTTTAGCCGTAGGAGCTGAAACACTGATAGTCAACTCTAGGTTCAGATCAGGCAGCTGATATTGAGTAGTACTGCATGGCAGATTATCATCATCTTCATCTTCCAACAAGCAACTTGCGGCATCGGAAACTTGATCGTTGTCGCGCCAGGGTTTGTTGTTGGGCAGTGCAATGCATTTATGGGACTTTGGGAGTTTTGAAGCAGATGATATTAATGTTGCACTTGCACTGGTGTTAGTATTGGAATTATGATGTGGGCGGTTGTGGCGGGTCAAGCTATGCTTATTTGGATCGATGCCCATGTTTATGAGCTTCCTTCGTAAATGTGAGTTCCAATAATTCTTCACTTCATTGTCGGTACGTCCAGGCAATCTTCCAGCTATCAACGACCACCTGAATTACATTGTTTTTGGAGATAAATTTTATTAAGAATATATGAGATATCATTTATTAGGATACCCTCAGGCACGTTCTTAATCCAAAATCTATCCTTAATGTAAGACAGTATTTTAATTTAGTCATGGTATTTCTTTTATAAGGCATAAAAGTAAGGCTTTACCTGAGCTATTTTTATTTGTTTAAATTCTAAAAGTCTAAACACAAATTTAGTGATCATTAGTTTTACTCAATATATTGAAGTAATAAAAGATTTATATTCTTAGTTGATACCAATTTCGGGTTTCATCTTACCGATTGCCTAAGAGTGCATGAAGCTTGATAATAAGGTCGTCTTCATCTTCACCAAAGTTTCCTCTTTTAACGTCAGGCCTTAGATAGTTTATCCATCTCAGCCTACAACTTTTACCACACCGAAGGAGCCCTAAATTATTAAACCAATCCAAAACAACATAAATTATTAGCATACATACATACATATATATATGATTCATCCTTGATTTGAATTATAGGGTAGCGGATGCAATGAAATGGTAGAAACCAACCAGCAGCCTGAGGAAGAGTGCGCCAGCAACCAGCTTCACCGTTTTTCCGAATGTAATTTAGGAGCTTCTCGTCTTCTTGCATGGACCATGCCCCTTTATTGGTGTCTCGCTTATCGCAACAAGGCTTCCTCATTATCCACCGCTAATTAGGAACCACCGGCTGAGCTGCTCTTTGAAGACAGAAACAAAGCGCAAGGGGGGGGGGGGAGGACGATGGGGGTATCTATTTAGGGTTTGTTAGGTTGGTTAGTTGCATGCTGTACTTAAAGTGGTAAAGGTAGGGTTGAGTTTGACCGGTGGGTTGAGTGCATGCATGTTTGTTTTCACTGCATGCAAATGGCAAATCAAAGTTTGACAATCTTCTTCCCTTTTAGATTTTTAGCCATTTACGAAGATTATTTTATGTCGTATCTATATAAAATGTTTGTCCTTCCTTCCTTTACCATCAATCACTCCAGTATCTTAATAATACTATTTTATGCATACTATAAGTGAAAATTAATTAAAAAAAAACCAAGAGTGATATAATAAAATTGTTAAATATTGGATATAATTTTATTTAAATGAAAATTAAAAATCAAATAACTATTATAACCTTACAAATTTAGAAAGAAGTATTTTATGGTTTGATTTTTATTTTTTACCTACTTTTTTTTAATTGAGTTGTCGTGACTAAATTACATCAAATTTAGTAAAATGTTTTATAATAACTAGAAATTTTATCATACATGTATGCGTATAGAAATAAAGTATTTAGAACAAGTATGTGTTTAAATTAGAAGTAAAATAAAATTTAAATACATGAATACATCATATTAAGAATACTAAATGAATACAATTATTTATTATACTGTTGTCATCAACTTTAAGATGGTATTAAACTAATTTATGATACCATCTCAATCAACAACGGTATTAATATTAGATTTCATCACACCCACAATGTGGGTGTAAGAAAATATTTTATATTAAAAAATTTATAAAAAAAATATTATTAGTAGAATGGTATGGGTTTTCTATCTAAATTTATTGATCTTGTGTTAATTCTCAAATAAAGTTTTTAGTTGTTTTATCTAAATGTTATACAAAAGTATAAAAGGTGAAAATACTCTTATAATAATATTAATTATCCTTTGATGTAAGGGTATTTTAGTAATTTCATAGTTAAACTGGTGTCGAGTTGACTCATGACACTAACTCAATCAACCACATTATATATAGTATAGATAACTAGATTATGGTATATCCACTTTGAGGGTGAGAACAATTATGTAAAAAATATAAAAATTAAAAGTGACTTTAAATAAAATGATAAAGTTGAGATAGCGATATATCGTGAATGTGTTTTTCTAAATTTATCAAAATATAAAAGGACATAAATATTTATAAAATTAATTGAATTGGGATCTCACTCAACCAACTTCTAATATATAGTATAAATAATATAAATAATCTACAAGGACTAAAAAAAAGTTGGCACCGTACGTCAATTTAAGTTCCGACTGATAGTTCTATTTATTTTATTTACTAAAGAAAATCTTAAAACAGTCCTCTTTTTTTTCTTTTATTTTAATCATTGGTTAATCCGCTACAGGTGTACTCTTTAATTATTTAGAATTTAAAAATATAACATCGTTAAAATTCTTTCGATTATATTTAAGTTTATTGTAACGCCAACTTTTTTATTTCATAGATATCAAAGTCTAATTAGTAAATTTAATAGAAAAAAGTTTAATAAAATTTTTAAAAAGTAAAAACTAATTTCTGCTAAAGTAAAGAAAATGGTAGCATATTTAAACCTATCTAAATTTCACGTTGTTATTCCCATCTCTAACTTTTTTTTTATATAAATAATTGTTTAATAGAATTTTTTGAAGCAACCTAACCAAATTATTTTAATTAGCCTCAAGTCAGGCTTCTGAACAGATCGTAATTCAATCATTGTTGCAGAATTTTTAATTAGACTCCTTGCCCTTTTGAACCTTACATATATAGAAGTGATTTTCATATTTTATTTAAAAACAGATTTATCAAAAAAACAACTTATCCGTTCCATTTAACAGTGTTTTAAATTTTGTTTTGGTTCTATCTAAATTTTATATATTAATTTATTTATATTATATATTTAAGTTTTTTATTTAGTTGATGAAATTAGTCTTTTAGACTAAAATTTAGTAGGAATTCTCCTTATTAACTTTAACTAGAAGGTTTTCGCTCTGGAGGCAATTCTGGTTAATAATAGCACTCAAAGGGCTACTAAAAAGGTTTGACTTCGAGAAGATGGACCCCAGATAGAGGTAGGATGGAAAGTTGATGATTTGGAGGAAAGGAAGGACTCGTTTAAAGATGTGCGCTTGGGATCTACGAAAAACTCTAATTTAGTTGGGAGAGGATTTGGTGTTGAAGATATTGAGTTGGGTGAAGGGGATATAATCTCCGAATCTATTGGTGGCATCTCTTCAATTAAATTATCGGAAAGAGTTTACTCCTTTTTGGAAAAGAGTATGGAAAGAACTGTCATTTTGATTTTATTGGATAGGAAAATCACTATTAATGTACTTCTCAATAGGATTTATGGAATTTGGAAGCCGTCAGGTCAAATCTAATTAATGGACCTTGAAAATGGCTATTTCAGGGAGAAATTTAATTCTGAGGATGATTACATTAAAGCTTTGCTTGAAGGTTTGTGGGTAGTCTTTGGTCATTATTTAACAGTTCAACCTTGGTCGACTTCTTTCTTGACTAATAAGGCTCATCCGATGCGATTTATGGGATGGATACGATTGCTAAGATTGTTTGGAATGTTGTACAAGAAAAGTATTCTTAAGAAAATTAGTGGGACAATTGGTTGTGTGGTGAAGATTGATGAGAACACTAAGAATGGTATGAGAGGTTATGTTTCCAAACTAGCTGTAACACACTTCACCCGTATCTGTCGCAAGAATAGGGTTACGGAGCATTATCGTACAAACAGAACATTTAAACATACATTTCATACATTATCATAAACATATTATAATTCAATCATACATATACATTCTATCCCTAAATTGAGCCCTCAAGGCCCTAGAAATACCTTAGAAACAATTCAGAACTAAATTCAAAACATTTGCAAAGTCAAAGAAAAAGATACAATAATTTGAATACAGGGGTCACACAGCCGTGTGGCCGAGCCGTGTGCCTAACTCGGCTGAGACACACACCTATGTCTCAGGTCGTGTAACCTTCGAACTAAGGACACACGGTCGTGTCCCAGCCCGTGTCCTTACCCGTGTAACTCTTTGAGTAGGGTCACACGGCCGTGTGTCAGGCTGTGTGTTAGGCAGTGTAACTCATTGACTTGCATACAAATGAACCTACAAGAGATACATGGCCATGTTACCAGGCCTTTTGTCACACACGGCTGAGTCACACGCCCGTGTCTTAGGCCGTGTGGACTTAAAATTTCACCTAAAACAAGCCATTATTAACATCAATTCACGCATAAACCTTTAGGCCTTTTTTGTACATAATCATGGCATTAAAACCCTATCAAAACATACATATAATGACCAATTCAAGAGTCCTAAAATAAACTAACCAATATTCCATTTAAGGCACCTCAACTACAATTATTAAGACTTACCCAAACATGCAAATTTTGCGACTTACCATTCATCAATTAATAGTTCTAAAAACTTACAAAATATACCTCAACATGATTATTACTATTGCAACCCCTTTAACCCATATCTGTCGCCAGAACAAGGTTACGGAGTATTAACGAACAAATAGAACAATGAATCATTCAATTCACACATCAATGCAATCATAATATGATTTCATTCAATTACATTCTGAGACCCTAAAAATACTATAAAAATAGTTCGAGACTAAATCAAAAACATTTGGAAAAATTTAGGGAAAAGTTGAAAATTTTGGACTACATGGGTCACGCGGCCATGTGACTTACACGACTGAGACACACGCTCGTGTCTCAGGCCGTATGGACATTCGAAATAGGGACACACGGCCCGTGTCCGTGCCTGTGTAACTCACTGACTTGGGTCACACGGGCAAGCCACACGCCTATGTGGCAGGCCATGTGCTAGGCCGTGTAACTGCCTGACTTGCATGCCTTTAACCTACGGGGGACACACGGTCGTGTAGACCCAAAATGAGCCTTAAAACACAAGTTTACCATTTCAAGTTTGCTTGAACCTTAAGAAAATCAAATACCAACAAAAATGCCAAATCAAAACGACATTAATCAAGCCAAAAACGCACCAAAACCAACCTATTAAGTGCGTAACCAATGTACCTTAATTGGTACCACAAGAATATATAATTATACATCAAAATAAACAAAAATTCAACTCATCATTTCATTCAAGCAATACCTAACAAATATACCTATCAAAGGTATCCCAAACACAACAATTCTTTAACATATTTATTTCATACTAGCATAGAAACTATACCTCATTCTCATGTACTATATAAGTTGGCCATTTACACAAAAGATCATCCATAATGTTTACATAAACCAAAACATTTACAATAGCTATACAATAGCCTATACATGCCATATAATCTGAATTAAACGTTCCAAAAACTACCGAAATGAGCTGGATAGTGTGACTTGAGTGCCAATCTGGACGTCAAACCTTCCAAGTATATACAATGACATTAAACAACACAAGTAAGCTTAATGAAGCTTTGTAAGTTGGACGCATTAAACAATAAATCTTACCAAAGTAAAATACAACAGTTCAAACAATAATAATCAACCATGAAAATTCCCTGTCATCACAATCTCAACCGATGAACTCATCTATGTTCAAATCAATAACCAGTAATTAACAAATCTTTCAAATTTATTAAATAAATTACCTTACTGATATTTTCCAATCGAAGAATGGCTTATGGATAAGAGTACATCGTCAGATCCACCGAACACACTAGACAGAAGCTCATAAGAGCTAATCCACCCGAAGTACACCAAACAGAAGCTCATAAGAGCTGATCCAACCGTAACACACCAAACAGAAGCTCATAAGAGCTGATCCACTTGAAGCACACTAGACAGAAACTCATAAGAGCTGATCCAATCGTAACACACCAAACAGAAGCTCATAAGAGCTGATCCAACTGTAACATGCCAAACAAAAGCTCATAAGAGCTGGTCCAACCGAAACACGCCAAACTGAAAGTATAAAATGAGAGTTCGCAAAAAATGCTGAGCCTGGGTTTTACTTGGGTAATATACATATATCTTCCTCCAATACCATCTCCACTCCAAACCCCCGTAACACACCAAATCTCAATGGTACTCTATCATGCGTTCAATCTAAACCAATTATCAAATTCAATATTATATATCAGATAATGATTAATTTTCAACAATGGAATATATATTATATCATGTAATACCAGTCATCAATTTACATAAATGTTAAAATATTAACCGTACGAACTTACTTGGACTGAATTGTAGTAGTTGCAGAAGTTCAAGGACTATTCCACTATTTTTCCTTTTCCACGAGTATCTACGGATCTTGATATAAACTGTAAAAATTCTTTATTTATTAGCACAAATTTCATTTCCAATCCATTTTACAATTAATACCTTTTTTAAATTTACACAATTACCCCAAACTTTTACAATTTTTGCAATTTAGTCCCTTAAACTATCCAATAACCTTAAATTCACTATCAAAACCTAAAAATTTGACATTTTCACAATTTAATCCTAAAATCAAAATCTAACAAAAATCACTTTACAAATTCATCAAATAACATAATCAAAGCTCCAAATACATGGTATTCATCAAAAACATTCAATATTCATCAATGGAAACTTCTAAAATTTTTAACAGAATAAAAAATGAAGGTACGGGCTAGCTAAACCTAGTTGCAATGTTCTCAAAAACATAAAAATTACAAGAAACGAAATCAAATTGGACTTACATGTAAAGAAATCAGCAAACCGAAGCTCTTTCCTTCCCTAGCTATGGCTTTCAACCATTTGAAGAAGAAAATAAAATTGATTTTTGCTTTTTCATTCATTAATTTTGTTCAACTTTAATTAAACTTTCATTAATTTACAAATTTGCATCCATTTCATATTATTTTATTATTTTCCATTAATATGTCGTCCAACATTAACCATTAGGGACTAATTATTATATTGGTCCCTCATCATGTAATTAATAAGCTATTTAGTCATTTTATTAAACTAGTTACTAACTTTGCACCTCTTTCAGTTTAGCCATTTTTCCTAAATTAACCATCTAAGCATTAAAATTTTCGAACCAAATTTTAATAAGACTTTAATGACTCTATAAATATTCTAAAAATAACATTTACGAGTTGACACAATAGAAATTTATGGTCTCAAACCACTGTTCCGTCACTATTGAAAATCGGGTTGTTACAACTCTCCCCCCTTAGGAAATTTCGTCCTCAAAATTGTTACCTGAAAATAGATTCGGATATTGTAGTTTCATTGATTCCTCAATTTCCCAAGTAGCTTCTTCTGAACCATGACGATGCCAGAATAATTTTACTAACGGGACTCATTTGTTTTGCAGTTCTTTGACTTCCGGAGCTAAAATTCTCATTGGTTCTTACAAATACGTCAAGTCCGACTATAACTCAATTTCACTATGAGGAATCACATGCGAAGGATCAAATTTGTACCCTCTCAACATTGAAACGTAGAACACATTATGGATTCTCTCTAGTTCAGAGGGCAAAGCTAATCTATTAACTATAGGGCCGATTCTTTCAACAACCTCGTATGGTCCTATAAATCTCGGAATCAACTTTCCTTTCTGGCCAAAACACAACACTTTCTTTCACGGAGAAACTTTCAAAAATACTCGATCGCCAATCGCAAATTCTATATCTTTTCTTTTCAGATCTGTGTACAATTTCTAACGATTAGATGCAGCTTTCAAACAATTCTGAATAATTTGAACTTTGTCTTCTGTTTCTCGAATCAAATCAATTCCCACCATTTTGGATTCACTCAATTTAGACCAATACAATGGTTTTTTACACTATCTCCTGTAAAGAGCATCAAACGGTGTCATTTTTATACTGGATTGATAACTGTTATTATAAGTGAATTCAGCTAACGGTAGGTACTTTTCCTAGTTACCTTCAAATTAAAGTATAGAACATCTCAGCATATCTTTTAGAATCTAAATCATCCGTTTTGATTGCCCGTCAGTTTGAGGATGAAATGCTGTGCTGAAATTAAGCTTCGTGCATAAAGCTTTGTGAAGTTTGCTCCAAAATCTCTATGTAAATCTGGATCTCGATCTGAAATAATAGATGTCAGAACTTCGTGTAATCTCACAATCTCAAATACATATAGTTCTATTAATCTCTCAAGTGAGAATTCTATTCTGACTGGAATACAATGTGCCGAGTTAGTCTATCTGTCAACAATCACCCAAATCGAATCTTTCTTTCTCGGAGTTACAGGTAAACTAGATATGAAATCCATTGTGACTCGTTTTCACTTCCACTTAGGAATCATAACAGGTTGTAGTAAACCCGACGACACTTAATGCTCTGCTTTTACTTGCTAACAAATCAAACTTTTAGCTACAAATTCACAAATCTGACGTTTCATTCCCGACCACCAATACATTTGTTTCAAATCATAATACATCTTCCTACTACTCAGATGAATAGAGTAGTAATGCTGTGAGTTTCAGACAGAATATCATGTTTCAAATCTAGATTATTCGGAATGCAACTTCTATTGCGATAACGCAATGTACCATTATCATCAACACTATATTTTGTACTCAAATTATTCTGAACCAGTTGTCGTTTAATCATTAACCTCGAATCTTCATTTTGCAATTATTGAATTCGTTGCAGAAATAAAGGTTTACTTCTCAACTTTGCCAATATAGAGCCATCTTCATTCAGGAATAAATGAGCGTTCAACGCTCAAAGTGCAAACAATGACGACTTTCGACTAAGTGCATCCGCAACTACATTAGCCTTTCCCAAATGATAATCAGTAATGAGATCGTAATCTTTCAATAACTCTAACCACCGTCTCTGTCTCAAATTCAATTCTTTTTGAGTCATCAAATACTTTAAACTTTTGTGGTCTATGAACACGTCACATTTTTCACCAAATAAATAATGTCTCCAAATTTTTAAAGCAAAAACAATCACAACCAGTTCGAGATCATGAGTAGGATAATTCTTTTCATGTGACTTTAATTGTCGAGGAGCATAAGCTACTATTTTCCCTGTCTGCATCAGCACACAACCCAAACCGTTGAGAGATGCATCACTATAAACGACATATGCTACCCCAGACTCAGGCTGAGTCAACACTGGAGCTTCCGTCAACTTGTTCTTCAGTTGATCAAAACTCTATTTGCACTCATCAGACCAAACAGACTGAATATTTTTCTATAACAATTTGGTCATCGGTGAAGCAACAATCGAAATGTTTTTAACAAAACATCGATAGTAACCTGCTAAACCAAGAAAACTTCGTACCTTAGAAACATTCTTTCGTGTTTTCCAATTCATCACAGTCAAAACTTTACTCAGATCGACTCGAATCCATCAGATGAAACTATATGATCCAAAAATCCAAATTCTTGAAGCCAGAATTCACACTTACTAAACTTTGCATACAACTATTTTTCTCTCAATGTTTGTAATACGATTCTCAGATGTTGAGCATGCTCGGATTCTGACTTGGAATAGATTAATATATCATCAATAAACACAACAACAAATCTATCTAAATGAGGTTGAAAAACCCGATTCATTAAATCCATAAAAGTATCAGGGGCATTTGTCAAACCAAATGGCATTACCAGAAATTCATAATGACCGTAACGAGTTCGGAAAGCAGTCTTTGACACATTGCAATCTTTAACCTTCAATTAATAATACCCGGATCTGATATCTATCTTTGAAAACACTGTGGCACATTTTAATTGATCAAACAAATCGATGATACGTGGAAAGAGGTACTTATTTTTTGACGTGAATTTGTTCAACTATCTGTAGTCTATACACAATCTCAATGAGCCATCTTTCTTTTTCACAAAAAACACAGGTGCACCTTAGGGAGATACGCTCGGTCTAATAAACCTTCTGTCTAATAATTCCTACAACTATGCTTTTAACTCTTTTAATTCAGATGGTACCATACGATACGATGATATCGATATCGGTGCAGTTCCAAGAACTAAATCAATCACAAACTCAACTTCACGATCAGGAGGCAATCCCGACAACTATTCAAGAAATACATTCGTAAACTTACTAACAACTGGTAACTGGTTTAGCTTTGATTCTGAATCTCTGGTATCAAGTATGTATGCTAGAAATGCTTCACTAACTTTTCGTATCAATCTCTGAGCAGAAAAAGTTGAAATAGTTTTAACAACATCTTTCGGACTCGCATACTCAACTAAAATCATCTCTCCTTCTGACATTTCAAATCAATAACTAAGTTAACTATCACACTCTAACCTAGTGGATTAGTAACTTGAATATCATAATCAGTAGATTCAAGAGGTAATTTTTTTCCATTACTAATGCAGTGTAAATATAAAAATAAGGTGACCTAGGGTCAATCAATGCATACACAGAAACATCAAAGGGATAGAAGATACAAGCAATCACATCCAGAGCAGTAGCTTTCTTCTAGCTCGAATAGCATAAATGGGAGCAGGTGTTTTAACCTCTGATCGAACAACGGTGTCTTTTGCCCTGTTACTAGCAATCCCAATAGCATTATTCTGACCCGAATGTCTACCTTTCTAAGATGTAGACATTTGGTTTTCTTTCTGATCTTCATCCTCTTTTGGAAGTCTAGGATAATTATGAATAAAATGATCAGTCGACCCACATCGAAAACAAACTCCCTGTAACAGCCCAATATTGACCTTTATCAGACTTAGTGGTTTCGGGACAACAAATCCAAGTCAAAAAAATATCTTAATATTATTTTGTTAGTTTATTATGTGTGAATTTGATTGTGTGAAATTTTCGTATTTTAATTCAGTCATTTAAGTGACTGATTTAATAAAAATGGCTTAATCGCGTAAAATGAAAATTTAAGGGTTAAATATAAAAGTACCTAAATGTTGTTGTCTTTTTAAATGGGAGGATTTATGATGCAATAAGACTGAAATTTAGATAGTGGGCGGCATTTGAAAGAATTAACCTTACTATATATGTTATACATAATTATTATTAAAAGGTTAATATAGTAATAAGGTAAATATTAACATTATAATAAAAATAAGTCATAAAAAGATGAATATGTTCATCTTTGTTAGCCAAATATTGAAAAGGAAGAAACCGTCCATGGCTTCTTAAGTTTCGGCACTTCCTTAGCTTGATTAAGGTATGTTTTGGTTTCGGTTTTGATGATTTTTACGTTTTTGTGATCGTTGCTTTGTGTTCTATCTAGCCCAAGCTTTAATTTTATAATTTGATGATGATTTTGAGATATGCCATTGATGAATACTTGAGCTTTGTGATAGTTGATGATGAAATATGAAAGATATGTGAAAGATTAACATGTTTTGTCTTTGAATTTTTGGTGAAATTGAGTAATTAGGGCTAAATTGTGAAAATAAATCTTTGAGGGACTAAAATGTGAAATAAATGAAATGTGGGGACTTGTATGAAGCTTATGAACATTCGGCCCTAGCATAGTGTGTGCAAATTTTGTGTATTTTGTGTTTTATGCAATAGAAACTAAATTGCACAAAGTGTAAAATGTCAGGGGCAAAATGGTAATTTATCGATTTATGTGTTTTTGGATTTAATTGAATGATTTGATGAATAAAAAGGCTAAATTTGAATATGTTTAGATCAAGAAACGAAGAAAACAGAGTTAGATCGAGGGAAATCGAAAGTAGCCGAGTAGTCGACTGTGTCCGTCGATATCCGAGGTAAGTCTAATAGCAATTTAAATGTTATCAAATTGGAATTTATATTTATATCTATCATACATTAGTAAGCTGGAATTAAAAGTATTTAAATTGAATAAAACTTTGAGAGTTTTCTACATGATAGCCGAACATAGGAATTGATTTTGGTAGGTTGATATTAAAGGTATAAATTACATGTTTATTAGCTAAAGTATACTTTAAGTTAAATGATATGAAACTAATAGAAGAATATATGCATGGACATGTAAATCAAATGCAAGATTTAACTTCTTTGAGCCGAATTTGTTGTATAATTTCATATATATGTGGTTCGAATAAATATTTATATATAAATATATTCAAGTTCTTAAGTTGAATTTAATATATAAATTTCTTATACGTATGTGGTTCAAACATTAATTGCAAAATCTCTTGAGCCGAATTTGATGTATGCATTATATATATGTGGTTTGAATATAGGTTACAAATTCATTGAGCTAAATTTAATGTTTTGAACTATACATATGAGGTTCGAATGTAATATACAAGTTATTTGAGCTAAACTTAATGTTATGAATTATATATATTTATTCATGTGGATCGAATATATGATTTGAGTTTCTTGAGAAAGATTTATGTGAATCATAAAGCATTATATGAAAGATTAATTTTGTATCTGAGTTATTTAGGCTCTATACTTAGCAAGCTTAATGCCAGTGAAATAATTCAGACTTTATGTCTAGCAGGCTTAATGCCGGTGAAATATTTCAGACTTTACGTCTAGCAGGCTTAATGCCAGTGAAATATTTCAGACTTTACATTTAGCAGGCTTAATACCGATGTTCTGAATCAGGCGTTAAGCCTAGCAGGCTACATGCTAGTGAATCATTTTAAAATATGTGATTAGTAAGTTCTTTGTCAATGTAATAACTAATGGATTATGAAATTATGATAATCAGGTACGTGTTATTTATCTCTTATTTGATATTAGGTAAGTACATTGATTGATTGTAAAATATATATATATTGAGGTATATATTTATATGTATTCGATGAGTATACATATTCAGTTATGTGCAAATGGTAGGTACAAATTTGTGAGTTTATATCATGTTTAATTGTTATGAATAAAAGGTCTTGAGGTTAATAAACGTTTTGATAGTATTTATAAATGGTATTTGCGGCTTAGTAAATTTATTTAAGAAATTATATGATTCATATTTTATTTATGTATTGCTTAAGACTTACTAAGCTAAGGTAGCTTACTTTGTATTTTTGTTTACTTTTGTTTTTCTAGATTTTGGAGATTGTTACGAGCTCGGGGATTCGTCAGTAAAGCTCGTCACACTATCAAATAACTACGGTATATTATAAGTTGAAACTTAATTTGGATTATGGCATGTATAGACTAGTTTGAACTTTGTTTAAATTCAAATGTGTATATACTAAAGCCATGCAAAAATGGCTTAGTTATCTTGTGGTGTTCGGTTTTGAATGAATGATGTCTAGGGCATATTTTGATTTGGGTTTAGCATTGTATGAATAATAGTTTATATGTATATGTATATATGTATGAAAATGTACCTGTAGTTGTTAATTAGGAGTTTCTTTAGTCTTTATAAGGGTGAATGAATGTTGATATGCTTTTTTATCTAATGATTTGGACTTGTGATTTAAACATAAAATTTGAATATGATACGTTTAAATGTGGATGTTGAATGTAGTTGCTAGTTTATATGATTAAGTCGATAAATGAATGGGTTTACCATTGAATATAATTTGATACTTGTTTTGCTGATAGCATATAATATCATGATATGTATTGGATGATTTATATGCATGATTCGAAAAATAAATGCTTAGTTACTTGGTAATGAATTTAGCATAAACTTGGAAGTAGATCGAGTATAAGCATTCATGTACAAGTATAAAAATGGAGTTTATGCTTATGTCTAATATGTGCATGTTTTGTTGTGGTCATAGGTATAATTTGTATTCGGTAATGGTATGTAAAAATTTGCTAGGTTAAATTCGGTTATATAATCTTTGATATAAATGAATTTGATTATGGAATATAGTCGAATGGTTAGGTTTAGTCTTATTGAAGTTGATGTATTGAATAGTTATAATGTGGTGATTATGCATTTTTTTATATATAAATTTATGATAGGTTATTCGGCTATGAAATGAAATTTTTAGTAGTTATATTATACGACATTTTTTTTATGAGGAAAGACAAATAAGCTTTTCATTTTTACGCAATTTGATCTTAAATGGACAAGTATTAAATTTATGTTATGTGCAACTATAAGTTTATGATATATTAGTATATTTATATACATATGCATTAACTAAGATAATTCGGTTGTTTTATGATAAAATGAGTTATGTACATGTAATAACAATAGAGAAGTTATTTACAACCATAACTTAATGTTACTATATGATTAAATTTTAAGCAGTATGCATATCATTTGAATGTTAAATGTTTGTGTTCTGTCATGCTATGTTCGGTAATGCTTCGTAACCCTAATTCAGCAACGGATACGGGTTAGGGGTGTTACACTCCTAACTTAGTTCTACACTCACCAGTATAATATTTCCCACAGTATCTACAATTGGGCTTTGGAGCATTCATACACTTCCCACACTATCAGCTGGTTTAGTCGGTACTCTAAAATCATGCTGAATCATCTTTTTTTGTTCGGATGCTCAAACACTGAGGTAGCTCGGCTAAAATCTTCTTTATTCTTCTTTGTCGGTGATGCAGAAAACGACTTGGATGAACCTCTCTTGTGAAATTCTCGAATCCGTCTATCCCATTGTATCTTACGGTTGTACACTTCTTCCATTTTCTGTGCACGATTAGGTAAGACAACAAATTCTCAAATTTCATTACCTCCGATCATCATTCAGGCCATCTTCAAACCGGATGCACATACCTTTTTCAATAGGCACAATTTCTCAGGCATATTTACTTAGATACACAAATTCTCTCTTGTACTCAGCTATTGATCTATTTCTCTGTCGTAACTCAAGAAATTCTCTCTTTTTCTTGTCCAGATACCTTTTCCCGACATATTTCTTTTTAAACTCGATCTGAAAGAATTCCCAAGAAATTTTCTCCCTCGATACCACAACCACAATCATAGTCCACCATCTATATGCTTCCTCTTTCAATAATTAAACGACACATCTAAGAAAATCATCAGAAGAGCAAGCCATTTCTTCGAAAACTCGCAAGATGTTCTAAAGCCAATACTTAGCTTTAACCGGATCATCCTTTAATCTACCCCAAAATTCTTCAACAGTAAACTTCCTGAGTTCCTCAATCGGAATACGTCGACTAGGCTCAATCACAGGAGGAGGTGGAGGTGCAACTGCAGGTATAACAGGTGGTACAACAGAGGGTGGAGGTCGTTGAGCCAGATTATTCATTCGCATAAACTCGTTGAACCACTGGTTCATAAACCCAAAGAACATATTTTTAAGTTCATATTCCTGAGCAGGAGAAATCGAAACACTACTACTCGTCCCATGATCAGAGGTCGGTACATTACTTTTAACCTCATTATTGTCAGCACGATTAGATCCATCTGACATATTTACAATCTATAAGAAAAACAAAGGTTAGATCAGATCAAACGTGTCACACTATCACATATTTATATGGCATGTAATTCTAGACATTTCACATGCTATGTTCAGCCAAAGAATCGACTAAATCGTAGATCTGATACCACTAAATGTAACACCCCTAACCTGTATCCGTCGCCATAACAGGGTTACAAAGTATTACCGAACAAATGAAATAGTAAATCATTCAATTCATACATCAATACAATCATAATCTGATTTCATTCAATTGCAATCATAATGCCCATAAATCAAGCCCTTGAGGCCCTAAATATACTATAGAAACAACCCGGCACTAAATCAAAAATATTTGGAAAAATTTAGGAAAAATTTGAAAAATTTGGACTGCAGGGGTCACACGGTCATGTGACTCACACGGCTGAGACACACGCCCGTGTCTTAGGCCGTGTGGACATTCAAAATAGGGACACACGGCCGTGTCCCAGCCCATGTCTGTGCCCATGTAACTCACTGCCTTGGGTCATATGGCCAAGCCAGACGCCCGTGTGCTAAGCCGTGTAACTCTTAAAATGGTCTCACACGCCCATGTGTTAGGCTGTTTAACTACATGTCTTACATGCCTTTAACCTACAAGGGATACACGGCTGTGTCACATGGCCACGTGAACGCAAAATGATCCTTAAAAAAAATTTATCATTTCAAGTTTGCTTCAACCTTCAGAAACTCAAATACCAACCAAAATACCAAATCAAAACGACATTAACCAAGCCAAAAACACACCAAAACCAACCTATTAAGTGCCTAACCAATGTACCCTCATTGGTACCACAACTATATATAATTATACATCAAAATAAACATCAATTCAACTCATCATTTCATTCAAGCAATACCTAACCAATATACCTTTCAAAGGTATCCCAAACACAACAATTCTTTAACACATTTCATTCATACTAGCATAGAAAGTATACCTCATTCTCATGTACTATATATATTATATCATGTAATACCTGTCATCAATTTATAAAAAATTTAAAATTTTAACCGTACGAACTTACTTGGACTGAATTGTAGTAGTTGCAGAAGTTCAGAGACTATTCTGCTATTTTTTCTTTTCCACGAGTACCTACGGGATCTTGATTTAAAATGTAAATTTCCTCATTTCTTAGCATAGAATTCATTTCCAATTCATTTTACAATTAATACCCTTTTATTTTTCAAATTTACACAATTACCTAAAACTTTTACAATTTTTGCAATTTAGTCGCTTAACCCGAAATTCATCAAATTAACCATTTTTCTCAAGTCAATATTTTATCCAAATATACTAGACCCTTAAAAAACCCCCAATGGATCTTAAGTTCACTATCAAACCCTAAAATTTTGACATTTACACAATTTAATCCTAAAATCAATATCTAAAAAAAATCAATTTACAAATTCATCAAATAACATAATCAAAGCTACAATTACATGGTATTCATAAAAAAATTCAATATGCATCAATGGAAACTTCCAAAATTTTTAACAGAATAAAAAATAAAGGTACGGGCTAGCTGGACCTAGTTGTAACGATCTCAAAAAATATAAAAATTACAAGAAACAAAATCAAATTGGACTTACATGCAAAGAAATAAGCAACCTGAAGCTCTTTCCTTCCCTATCTATGGCTTTTGGCCATTTGAAGAAGAAAATGAAAATGATTTTTGCTTTTTCATTCATTAATTTTTTTTAACTTTAATTAAACTTTCATTAATTTACAAACTTGCCATCCACTTCACATTATTTTATTATTTTCCATTAATATGCCGTCCAACACTAACCATTAGGGACTATTTATTATATTAGTCCCTCCTCATGTAATTAATAATCTATTTAGTCATTTTATTAAACTAGTTACTAACTTTTGCACTTTTTTCAGTTTAGTCCTTTTTCCTAAATTAACTAGCTAAGCGTTAAAATTTTCGAACCAAATTTTAATACGACTTTAATGACTCTATAAATATTCTAAAAATAATATTTACGAGTTGACATAATGGAAATTTATGGTCCCGAACCATTATTCTGTCACCACTGATAATCGGGCTGTTACAACTATACCATCCCAAAACATGCCATTTGAGCCATTCAAAACATACAACATAAGGTAGCTCAATGACACAAAACATCAAAGCATTAAAGGTACCAAATCAAGATAACATTCACAATTTATACTGGCCAATCCACCAACTAAACATTCATCATAATGACATTACAATTCAACCTATACATGCCATTATAACCTTGGCCAAAACATACAAAAACTACTGATATTTATGCTGGATAGTGTGATAGATCTTTGACGAGCTTCTAAATCAATTAAGCTTCTGATGATCTATAAAACATAAGAAAGAAACAACGTAAGTACATAATGCTTAGCAAGTTCGTAGAACATGAAACATAACTTACCATTTCATTTATATAACATTAAGTGTAAGCATAATATAACCCAAACCACAAGCTTGGAAAGAGCCTATGCATCATCATCAATACACAAGTTAGTGCCTTTATACATAATTCGCTTAGATTAAACATATGATATGTCATTTCCATATGAACATACACCATTTGATTCATTCATTCTTTCATGAGCATATGCATAATTCCATTTGGAAACTTACCATTTCAATCCATTTTCTTGCCCGTTGAATCATCTAGAATATCATCGGATACTCGGGAAAGCTCACACAAAGTGTGCTTAAACATATAACCGTAACCTTTCCTTTACATCATTGCTCACACGAAGTTGTGAAATGGGCGTACTCACATGAGCTATGGAGTATCCACAACAAATGCAGGACCTTAGCCATCGGTAGGACATTCAAGACCAGCACCCGTAACATGAAATCCCTAATGACATGTCATTTGTATCCTATGAATTTCTAAGGTTCAACTGGGACTTGACAACTATCATTGCATTAATTTATTTAAACATCAATCAATTTACATGATAAATAACATATTAACATGCAATTTGAAATAGCATTAAAACGATAACTATTCACACGAACTTACCTCAACAACTAAGGGCGTAAAGGTTAAATCGAGCTATTCTGAAGCTTTAGCTTTGCCTGGATCTAAGTTCGCACCTGGTCTATCTTGATCTAAATAGAAAATTTCAATCCATTTTATACTTATAGTATTCAATTTAATCCCCATTTCATATTTATGAAAAATTACTATTTTACCCCTAATATTTTAACTTTTTTACAATTTAGTCCTTAAACTAATAACTTAAAATCTAACCATTTGAATCAAAACCCATGTTAACTAAACATTCAAGGGACCTTGAAACAACCTATATTTTTCATCATTTCACAATAAAACCCTAGAATTCATACCTTTAACAAATTAGTCCCTAATTTCCAAAATTCATAAAAAATCACTTTACAAAACTTGTTTATTTCTAAAAAAAGATTCATAATCTACCATTAAACACCAAAAATCATTCAAGAACATTCATGGAAAATCTCTCAACCTTTAATAGTTTTACAAATTGACCCCCGGGCTAGCTAGATTAAGTTAAAACGATCCCGAAAACATAAAAATATTAAAAACGAGGCTACAAAAAACTTACATGCACTAAAAGAAGATTGGTCAAACCTAACCCTATCTTTAATGGTGAAATTCGGTTGAGAGATGTGAAAACGAAGAAGATGAATGCATTTTCCTTAGGTTATTTTAGCTTTAATTACTCAATTACCTTTTTGTGCTTTAAAAATTATCAAAATTTCACTAAAACCATGTCCATACACATCCACTAATCCATTTATTGGTATAATTACCATCCAAGTCGCTTAGTTTAAAATTTCACAGCTATATGACTCTTTTAACTAAGAGAACTCTACTTTTACACTTTATACAATTTAGTCTTTTTTACTTAATTAATCATGTAAACATTAAAATTTCTTAACGAAATTTTAATACGACCTTACTAGCATCCCAAAAAAATGAAAATAATAATAAAATAAAAATTTACTCGTCAAATTTGTGTTCCCGAAACCACTGTTCTGATATCACTGAAAACTGACTGTTTCACTATCAATGTGTATTGACCTTTGAAAACTGTTAGTCTCAATGGTTTGGATTGATGAGTCTCTTAAATGAATTGAATATGAAGCTCTACCAAATTTATGTTTCCTTAGTGGGAGATATGGTCATATGAAAGAATGTTACCCAGGTAAGGAAGGTTCTAATTTAGAGAATAAGAATATGCCTTTCGAGAATGATGGGGGATCGATGGTCGACGAGATAGTGGTCAATAAGAGAATTGGTTCTTGGATGATGGTGGACCGAAGGGGTCGAAAGCAAAATAAAAATAAGGTTATTAATGGAGGAAAGGAAGATAATTTAGGAAATAAAGAGTGAACCACATTTCTCGTCAATAATGGATTTGAAATATTGCAAGAGGGATAGAATAAGTGGGTAGGTGCCTAGTAGTATTGTTGGTCCAAGCAAGGGCTTTTCGCAAGTTTTTTCTACTAATTCTCACGGTAAAAAATGCCTGTTAAAGGAAAGGGTAAATATATTGGTGTTGGGCATTTATCTAATAGGGCTGATAAGGACACGCGCAGAACAGGATTGCAAATGTCACGGATTTGGCCTAGGGCTCTAGACGAATAAAGGAAAACTCAGAGTTTGACACAACTTGAAACACAAACAAATTCAAGTTAGATTTAAGAATTAAAAAAAGGCAAAAATTAAAACAAGTAATAAAAGATAGAAAAAGAACTTCTTATCATTTAGCATCAGTTTCATAAACATTTTGAGTGTTATTTATATTTTTATAAACTGATTTCCTGTAAAAAAACCTCAAAGTAGTTTTTTACCCAGAAATTTTTCAAAAAATATATTTTTTTTAGTGGGAAAACATTTTCTAAACTATCTAAAATTTTACATATTGATTCTTGGTACTCTCTTAGAATATTAAAAATATTTTCCATAAAAAAAGTGATTGATAAAGAGAAAAAAAGAAAAATATGAAACAGAATGAAAATTTAAAAAATCCATGGGTTGAATTTTGTGCCAAAAATTTCTAGTTTAGATCTACATTATTTGAGGAGGTTCCAGTTTAAATTTTGTGATTTTTGGAAATCGGGAACACCTCAAGTGAAGTTTGCCAAGTTGCTCTACAATTTTCAGGTTTTCAAGTTTCAACGATTTTCATTGACTCTTAGCTTAGGTTTCCATTTATTTTTTTTCTTTTTATTGTTCATTTACATATTCTAGCACTTTATTATTCCTTGTGCTAGTAGGTTAAAGCACGTTGCACATTTCTTCCTTCGTGCAACACAATTCTTTGGTGCCTAGTTGATTTTGGACTCCTAGGGCCATTAGGTTTGATTTGCTAGTTCGATTCTCACACATTCTTATTGGTTGATTTAAACACTTTTAAAGACCCAGAAGATTAATTTTTACCTTATTGAGAATTTATATTGATTTCTAATAGCATAACGGTAAAGTATGTTATTCACAATGCGACATCTATCAAAGTAGATGTTAAGTAACGTTTGAAATCACGGAAGTAATCGCCAAGTTTTGAATCCACTAATTGGAGTAGACTGTTGACATTCTCACTAGCTGGGGATCTCTAAAGTGTACGTCTTTGAAGAGAAGTCATTGTAAGTATGTGGGGTAATCCACCAATTAGAGTTATATGCCTAGCGTAGACAGTTAGTTACACATTCCTTGCAGTGGAAATTCTCAAGTTAGAATAAGGGGGGGAGAGTTGTCACACCCCAAGTCTAGTGGACTCGATTAAAAGATATGTAGATGTGTGGATGTGAAGTTATCTGTTTGGCGTAGTCTTCCGCCCAGTTACAGTCTTTTGGCGAATAAGAGTTGGCATAGTGTACTAAGTCGTGTAAGTAATTAAAGATTCTATCTCAGATTCTTCTATTATTTAAGAAAAGAATATGACAAAGGAAGAGTAAGCCTGGTGAGATTTATCGCTAAGGGTGTAGTACCCAGTTACCTGAGCACTATGCTAAATGGGTTTTGTCATGTGATATGGTTTGGAGCCAACTGGATTGACTGGTCAAATAACTTGTTACAGGATTCTCATTTATATTTATCTTGGACTCTATAGGCCATTAAAAAGGACAAATTTTGGATACAATTGACACTTTTCAACTTCCACTAAGGGGAAGTAGATATATATATTTGGTAAAAAGGGCTCGTCTAGGGGTTCTTCTTCCATCAATACCACTCTTTGATTCTTTTTCTTAAACTTAAATGATATCTCTTCCTCGTTAAGCTGGAAGCTAAAGTTCTTGATTTAATCAGTGGTTGTTCTACCTCCTGGTAAGTCTGGTAGTTCTGCATGTTAAATATTTAAAGGAATAAGGATATTAAGAAGTTTATGAACAGTAACTTATGAATAAAAAGCTTTGCATAGGGGTTGTCTGTAATTGAGATTTTAGCAATTTGGTTATAAATGGGTTTTAATGATGGTTACATGTTTTTAAGGAGTCATTGTTACTGCTAGTTTAATAAGGGTGTTCGAGTTTGGAGCTTCAAGCTACAGTTTAGGTGAGTATCAAGTGAGTCCCTATCTTGGCTTCTGTATGTGCACTGTTCAAGTAGAGATATACATTATGATAACTGGTAAGTGTGTGAAGCATAGTAAGCTATCGCATGTGCAATGATGATATGTGTGGAGTATTGTATGAATGGGAAATTGAGTGTTAAGTATGTAGGTACAGTCTGATATTAGTGTAAAGGCCCCAAATTCTCGAGTCAATGTTCAAGTGTTGACATGGGTTGGCGATGGATAAATTTATTTTGGGATTGGGTTTTGTTGGAATTAATTTGGGCGAATTTTGGACATTTTTATAAGAAATTAAGGATGTTGGGAAGCTTGTGTGAAGTAGGAAGAAGATGGATGGCTAATATGGTGATTTTACCATTTTTAAATAAAAGTCTTCCCTTAATTAATGGGAAAAGATGGTTTGGTGGATTGAGGTATGGAATAAAGTGGATTTGTCCCTATTTTTCCCTATATTATAATCACCCTATTATTTTTTTTCTCTTTATATTTCTTCATTTTTTTCTTCTTTTTTCCATCTATTTTTCCTTAGCAAGTCATGTAGAGGGAGAGAGATTTGAGTGAGTTCTCACCATTTTTTTCATCCTCCAAATCTCAAAGAAGGTAAAGGTCTTAATCTAGTTTTTTTTTATGTTCCATGGAAGAAAAAGATGTCTATGTTTATCAAGGATGAATTAGGTGGAGGTTTTTGGGTGTTTGGAAGGGTTTGAGTTTGAAGAAGTCTCTAGCCATCTTCTCATATTTTATTTATTTAAAGTATCTATTTTACATCCTCTTAACTCTTATTTTTTATGGGAAATCTTATGTGTTACATGGTTATTAGTTAAAGAAGGTGGTGAATCTTCTAAAGCTAAAGGTAAAGGTAAAGTGGCGGAGAGCTAGGCAAGAAACTTTGTTGGTGTTCTTTCATCAAGGTGATACCTTCTAACTCTCCTATCCTTCTTGATAAGTCATAAATATGGTTCTTGTGTGATAATGCATACATGTTATATGTCTTTGGATGGAAATCATGTTTGGATGATTTAAAATGAAGCTAATAACTTAGTTGTGAAATCTGCCAGAAACAAATTATTACATAAACAATAAGTTTAAAAATTCACCATAAATTATGTAAAAATAATTAAAAAGTGATCTATACATCGTTGTAACCATGAGCCAGCCTAGTTTCTTCTAAAACAAATAAAGATCAATTTTGATTTTTATTTTAAAATATATGAATCTTTGAGTGTTGAAAGGTCATAAAAATCTGGCAGCAGAATTTTTATAAAACAGATTTAACAGTGACTTTGAAAAATCACCAAAAATTTCACAAGATAAAATAGGAAGTGATCCTTATATCTTTATAACCGTACATAAGTCTAGTTTTGTTTAAAATAAACATTTCTTGATTTAGAATTATATATTAAGAGTTATTAATTTTTTAATAGAAAAGGTCAGAATGTCAAGGTAGCAGACAGTCACATCTCATTAGTTAATATTTTAGCTGGAGAGTATAAGACTCGAATGTCGTGGTTGTATTTTTGTGATTATATGTTTGATTTTTTTATTTGCGGTCAGCCTTCAGGCTCTAACCTAACTAGCGGCCATGAGTGGCACTCGGGATAACCCTATGGACACCCGGGATTATTTGACTAGCGGCCATGAGTGGCGCGGGACTATCCGGATACTCGATTATTTGAGTAGTATGTGCAATCTAACAAGTTTGACAAGTTTGATATGCAAGCGATTTGGTTATGTAGATTTAATGACTCATGATTTAATTATTCGATAGTCATGTCATGTTTCTATGTATTCATTTAATTTGCATACTTATATTTATGAATTGCTTGAAGTATGGTAGATTTGTTGTGTACTACTGAGCCTGTAAAGATCAGCCTTTGAATTTGTCTTAATGTACAGATTTGTAGACTTTTGTTCATGCTTGAGGAACATCATCGACGAGAGACTCCTAGTATCACGTATTCCTAAAGCCTTACTTGTATTTTTTTTGTAGTCCTATAACTCATTTATCATTTTTTTTATTTTGACAATTTTGATATACGATGATATTGGAGCTCCACATATTTTGTATAACTAATTTTATTATTATTTTCAGTATAACTATGTATAGTATTTTCTCTTATATAAAATGTATTTCAATGTTTTAAAATTATTTGAAAATTTTGTTGGGTTACTCCGGTGACCTGATGTAGTGCCTTAGTATTCGAGTACTCCGTATTCGGGATTAGGGTGTTACAATGAGAGAGTACGAATCGGTCAAGTGTGTGACCAAATCTGGGTAAGTGATTTCTGAGTAAAACATCCATTTGTGATGTCTCTAGTAGGACAGTTATAATGCTAACCAAACTGACAAATCACGACACGATAATAAGTGCAAAACCATGTGGTTGAGACCCATGGCATTGCGTGAGACGAAAACACTCATGGTGTTGCCTCCAGTAAGATGTAGACTAGGCTGACAGATCACGACATGAGGATGTGTAAGTCCATGTGGCTGAGACCAATGACATGATATAATAGTAAGAATATTCATGGTGATGCCTTCGGTAATATGTAAAATGGACTGACAGATCAGGACATAAAGATACATATAAGTCTATGTGGGTGAAACCCATGGAACCTTCTGTGAAAGTCCATCGGTGATGATTCTGAAACATCTATGTGGCGTATCCTGTATGGACTTTGTAGCAAATCCTATTACGTCTTATTGGCATATTCGGTGATGTTTGTGTGGTAGAATCTGGTTATTCTCCTTTTATGGTAAGTTCTAGGTAAGTTCTGAGATTTTCTTTGAAAGATAATTCTATGTTAAGAATCTGGTACGTCTGAAGTTAATTTGGCTTGATTAGTCTTGTGATGAAATCGAATGATTTTTCAGAGAAATTTTCTGAAAGAAAGTATGTATCTGTATTTTTAAAAAGGAATCCACCATAATAGTCTTCTAGTAAAGGATATAGGCTTATTCATAATTATGTCAAGTATAAGTGTTCATTAGTTTGAGTTTGTCTACGCTACGTAGGGTTGAAATCAGAGTTATTTGGTATCTAACATATCTTAATAGTATCATGTCTCGTTTTGGGGTTATTTGGAATCTAGGCCAATTGTCAATTGGGGCATTCTTGTGTTATGTAACATAGACATTGGAATTCTTCTGAATGATATGCAATGTTTCTTCATCAATATGAATGTGTTTCGTGTTTGATTCAAGGTATGACCTGATGGGCAATCTGATAGTTATCAAACTCAATATGGAAAGCTGCCAAATGCAAGATCAGTTAGTAATTATCCACCAAAGAATAGTACTTGTGAATGATCAATCTGGGAAAAATGTTAAGTGTTTGTTTGAAGAGGAATCCATTGAAAGTAGGCTCTGAATAGATATTCTTCTGAGAAGCACCTATGTTTGATTAAGAAGGAATCAGATTTATATCTACTGGTAAGATTTGAAATTAACGAAGGAATGCAGTGAGAGATGATACGTTAAATATGGAAACTGATGTATAGGAAAATATCGAAGATTATGAAAGTACCTTCCAAGGACAGTGATATAATCCAAAATGTTCGAAGGGAGGAATTCAATTAGAAAGGCTCCAAAGTATTCTATATTAAAACTCACTAAGTTCTCTTGAACTTACAAGTGTTTGTTCATGTTTCAAGTGTTGCTGTATGAAAGAGTGCACCAAGAGGGACAAGCTAGGAATACGCCATAGAAGTGGCAAGCTGGATTATTATGCACACATGGAACATCTTAGAAGTAAGGTGTATAGTAAAATATGCCTTAAAAAGTTTGATTTTAACAAACCTTTGAGTTGTAATGTTTTATGTTAATTTTAAGAGTCTATTGTATTCATTGAGTGTTCTCTTTATTTTTTTCAAAAAATATTTATTAAAATAATATAAAGTATGTACAAAAAGAATTATTCGCTAATTGTTTAAAATTTATGCTAAGTGTTTGTACGTCGTAACATTCGATATTCAGACTCGGTGATTCGAGTAGGGTAGAAGGTGTTACATTTCCAGTCCAGACATTCGCACATCTGGCGATGGTCATCCCGACACCATATTTTCTAATACTACAGAAAATTGAGTTGTTACAAAAATTTTCTTCCTAATTGGACTTGATAAATGGTATATTAGTCTTTCAATCAGTTTGCTCGTTTCTAATTATACTAAGGACATTTTTAGATTATCTACTAATATAAGTCGTCTTTTTACATTACAATCAAACCACATAATATCACTTAGTATTAGTTAAACATTAGATAATTAGTGAGCTAATACTTGTTTCCATTTTGTTTTACATGTAAAAACCATTAAGGACAATATACAAAGAATATTAATGTAATTAATGGATATTTTAGTAAACCAATCTATTTGAAAAATAAAGTATACATTGACAAAAATACGACACTAAGGGTACTAAATCCCAACACTCAACGAGTGAAAAATTTTCTTTGGTTGCTTACAAAAATGAGAATTGTTACCAATGTCGAGAGATGTAGGAGAGGGATTGCAATAGATGATTCATGTCAAATTTGTGGTTCAGGATTGTCCCTCTGCTAGGAAAATGCACTTCATGTGGTTCAGGATTGTCCCTCTGCTAGGAAAGTGTGGAATGTTTAAGAATGTTACTAATTCAGGTTCATTTCTTTTCTTAGGATTTATTTGATTGGTGTATTACTAACTTTAAGGAGAATAAGAAAGTTTTTGGTATGGCTGCTCCTTGAACACGTTCTTCACAATTTGTTGTTGAAAAATCCAAAAACAAGGAAACCTTGTAATTTTTCAAGATCAGCTTATCTCATCTAATGATGTTATTAGCCATAGTATTAGTGTAACACCTTATACCCGACCCGGTCACCAAGCCCGAGTATCAGGATGTCACATCACTGTCACACATCACATGCAATCCAAATGGTCTCGTTATTAAGCAAACATCTTCCAATTTAGCTTTTGAATAATTACAAGTCACACATATTCCAATCATCATTAAAATATGCTCAACATTCACCAATCGAACTTAAAAATAGAATTAAACATGCTTTTAGACCACCAAACAAAAATTCAGAATTATTCACGTAGGTATCAATACTGAATCAAAGGTATCGATATTTCCTTTAAATGGTATCAATACTGCTTGGAAAATCGATACTAAAACAACATTATGTTTCTCGCTTAAAATCAAAATCTCTAAATTTATCGGTACCTTTCATAAAGTATCGATTATTCTACCCCGAGTATCAATACTCGTGATATGATATCGATACCAAATTACGTATTGACTTCCTACACTTTCAAAAATCATGAAGGTATCGTTTTTTAAAACATGAATATCGATACTTCTACTCAAAACCACAAAAATTCAGCAATTTAAGGCATATAATCCATTCAAAATAATAACTACTCAACATGCAACTTTTACCTTATCAAGTAATCACCAAAACAACCACAATAATGGTTCAATCATCGAAAACATGTCCGAGTAAGCAAATGATATAACAAGAACAATATCCATAAATCCTAAAAACAAATAAGCTATAAAAGTAATCAAAACATTATGGCAAAGTTCATGCAACAATTCTACCACATTATTCAATGTCCATTGATCATACATACAGTTCATGGCTCTTCAACATAGCAAATATTCAAACCAAAACAATACCAATGAAATAATTATAACATCCACCAAAAGTGTTAGAAAACTAAACTTATAAAATATCATGAGGATCACAATAATAATCGATCAAAGTCTAACCACATTGCCTTATCCCCACAGTTCAAAAAAATAATATTAATACCACCTACCCAAATACTAAAACTTGACTTGGATCACTTCCTTGGTATCCTCGCACCGCTCACACTGCAAACGCTAAATATCTGCAATGGTTAGAAAGAGTGTGTGAGCTTAAACAAGTTCAGTGAATGTCGGAGTAACCAAAATATATTCACAACATCAAATGTTGAACAAGTGCATGCTATAACACATTCACAACCATATTCTAACCAAGTCACAATAACATATTCACGCTTCATTAAATTATTAAACTAGGACATACTCTTACGTATAACTACACTTAACTTATATACAAATAATTCATTTTACAATAATTCATCAAGACTAACAATGTATGCATGCTTTAATAACTCACAAGTTTAGCTTAAATATTCACATGCATTCATAAGTTTAATGAAAATGACCCAAACCACAATTGCATACGCAATTTACTATGAGAACATACTAACACATTCATGAAACTTAAATCAACTCATTAGCATACTATTTACATGTTTAAGCATCCATCTCACATCATATTATCACAATAAATATATCACATTTAAATGATATTTTGGCACTTGAGACTATGAAACATAAAAGTGGGCTATATAACCACACATCAGATACACGGATCTCCAACACACCAAATGAATCATTGAGTCAAACATATCCCAAAAGTGAAGCATAAAGCCAACACTCTCCAACACACCAAACATGTCCCGTTAAATGGAGCTTAGCTCATATTCCTTTATCTCTCCAACCTGTCCCAAGGCCTCAAGGCCTAAAAACACAATACATATATATGGGTACTCACAATCCTATGCCATACCAACTATATCCAACAGTTTCAAGATATCACAAGGCCAAAATATCCACAATTACGCATTTTTAATTACTGATTTAATGCACATCATCTCTGTTCATATTCATCAATTTACATCACAACTTGTACACAATGCATTCTTATCAGATTCACATTTACTTGCACTTTAAGTGCCACAATAATGCTCATTGAGCCATCACATATCTGACCACATATGTGTGCATTAAAATCAATACATCATAAATCACATACAAGTATTCCACACATCATATATCACATATGTGTGAATTAAAATCAATACATCATATATCACATATCCGACCACATATGTGTGCATTAATGTCACATTCCATAATTTTAACACATATGAACTTACCGAAATTTCGCTCGCTTTCGCTACATATTTGCATTATTAGCATACCATTATCACTGTCATTTGGCATGTATATCATGCCCACAACACAGCACAGTTCACAATAGTCATCGCACATGTCTCATATCACAATATTGTATCATAATAATCAATCCATAATTATTCACATAATCACATAATTTGCCAAAATAAGGCAAAGGAAATAGAAAGCTTACACTCAAAAATTAGGATAGGGGTTTAGGTTATTCCTAAGCTCCCAATTAACACTATGAATCGTGTCTACAAGTAGCGATTTCAAACACTCACCAATCACGCATTCGCCTCATTGCCAAAAGCTTAAACTAGCTTTTCATTGCTTTTCGTCTTGCTCATAGAAGGCTCCAACGGTTCCGATGCTTCACACATAAGAACCACACAATATACACAATCAATAATTAGTCCAATAATGACTTCAAACAATCAAAACATAAGCCTAAACTAAATTCTCTTATAATTCAAACCTTTGACATAGCAAACTTGAATTTCACTTCTCTTGATCTATACTTAATATTTTTTCCTAAAAATGATTCTGTTCATTTATTTATTCACCTACGACTGATTCTTAACCTTTAAACTACTCAAAACTACCCAATTCATGCTAATGAAATTTTTGACATGTTTTGGCAATTTTCACGAGAATTCATTAAAACGTTGGAAATTTTCAATGAAAATTTAAAGTAAGTTTAGAAACCTTCTAATAATGTCAAAACTAATTGAAAAATACTTTGAAACCATGTTTTTATCCAAAATCCCAAAATCTACCATTAACGACTCAATTTTTGACTTTTATTTAAAACCTGCAATTTAATGACTAAAAACTCAATTTAAAAGATCAAATAACATAAAAACCTAATAAGAAATAGAATCGTTACCTTAGTTGATGAAAAACTGAACATTTGATCAAAAACTCAAAAATTCAACAATGGAGAAATCTATGGTGTTCTTGATGTTTTTCTTGAAGTACTATGGAGATTTATGGCTTGGGGAATTATAGAAATCTAAAAAATTAAGCTTGGGAATCAAAATTGAATGAGATGAGCTTTGGAATGCAATGGATGGCAAAACAAAAATATGGAGAAAAGACTAATGTGGGTTTTATAAAGATGAAGGAGGAAATAGGGTGAAAATTAAAATTTGGTTTAATTTTCTTTTAAAAACTCATAATTTTGACCCTTTTACAAATCAATCCTTTTTTCAAAATTGAAAGTCTTTTGAACACTATTTTCAAAAAAAAATTAATTTCCAAAATGTCATAGACAAAAACATTTCTGAATACCATGCTAACGAAATTCCCAAGCTCACTAGAGCTAAAATCCCCATTTTACCATCAAAACTTCTAGGCCCAATTTTTGGGTGTGAAAATTAGTTAAGCTCAAAATTGTAATGAAAATAAAGTCAAGAATGTCATTGCTTCTAGGAAACAACAGCGGCAAATTACTTGAGAGCCCTCAAGTCTTGGTTGGATAAAGGTTAATGCGAACGGAGTAATTAATCTCAATTGTCAAATGGCATATGTTTCCTGTGTGTTTAGAGATGACAAAGGTGATTGGATCGTTAGTTACTATAGGAAATTTGAGGTTTGTTCGCCGATTAGGGCTGAGCTTTAGGCAATTCAAGATGGTTTGTGCATGGCTTGGGAGAAAGGGTTTAGACGAGTTATTCTAAAGCGTGATAGTAGGTTGATTATGGACCGCAACTGTGTGTTGATACTCTTTGCTACGACCCTTTTATTCGATGACTTAAGGAGTTGTGAACTAAAGATTGGATGATTCAAATTAATCATATTTTTTTGTGAAACTAATTATATTGCTGATATGTTGACAAGGCTGGCTACTACAGAAAAATTCACGCTAAAAGAGCTGCAACGTCCTCCTTTAGGCATTCAATTGACACTCTTTATTGATAAGTCGAGAATGTCTAAGAATATATTGTGTGCAATGTAGTTTGATTGTTTAAGGCTTAGCCTCCTTTTATTTTACCCAAAAAAAAGACAAATTTAGTAAGAAAAAATAAAAAGAAACCAAATTAAGTATACTAGATTATGACACACTTATGATATGGGTGAAAAAAAATTATGTAACAAATATATTTGTTAAAAATTGATAGAGAAATCAAATGAGGCTTTTTTGGAAGGCGTAATGACTTATTTGGCCCTTCAACTTTATAAAAAAATCATTTTAGACCTTCATTTAATTTTCACCTCTTTTAGCCCTTAAGCTTGTGTTGTTTGTAAAATCACCCAAAAATGGATGAAAAAGTTAATGTTTGTTAACTTTGCTAATGTGGCATACATGTGGGTTACCACAATGATGTCACATCAAAAATTAATTTTTTTAATTTTAAAATTATAAAATTCATTAAAAACTATAATTTTTTCATTTTTAATTTTTTTAAAAATTGATTAATTGCTAGCGTGGATGCCACATCAATAAAGTTAGTAAAGTTAACAAACGTTAACTTTCCCATCCATTTTAGGGTGATTTGACAACAAAAAGTATAAGTTCAAGGACTAAAAGAGTTGAAAAGTTAAATAGAGAGCTAAAATGATTTTTTCTGTAAAATTGGATGGTCAAATAAGTCATTATACATGTAACGCCCAAAAAATCCCTTATATATTTATTTTTGTAGGTTTTTGACACAAATATATGTATGCTTCAGTGGTTATGTGTTCTGAGAGTGTCTAACAAGTCTTGGGTTCAAGCCTTGACTTGGGTAAAAATTTTAGTTTTAATTGAACAAAACCTCTATCTCTAACTAGTAGGGTTATAAATAAATGTTAGTGAAATATGTCAGAATGGGCCTGTTGGTTTGGTAGATAAGTAGAGTGGCAAAGTGCTGGTGGTCTTAAGTTTGAATACTGGTGTACGCTAGGGAGTGTTTTATTTTACTGCTAGTGTCGTGTGGGTGTTTTAGTCTAACCGAACTACTGAAGAGTTGGAGTGGAATTTGAATCTGGTGGTTGGGGGAGGGGAGGACGGTTTTTAGGGAGTGGGTTGAGGGATTTGGGGAGAAAAGTAAGGAATGGGGGCGTTTGAGTTGGACTGGGATGCTGAGTGGTTGGAATGGATGTGGTTTAGTAGAGCAAATCAAGGAGCTTGGGGAGTTACCCCTTGATTCTTTTATTTTTATTTTTTTCTCTCTGTCTCCACCTGCCGAATTTTTCTCCCTCTCCACCTTTTCTTTTCCTTTTTCTTTTGTTTTCAGTCGAAATCCCCCATTGCTGCCATTTTCTCCCTCCAATTCTCTTTTTATTTTGTTTTGTTTTGTTGCCAAAATTTCAAGTGTTTCCCCTTATCTTTCGTTTCGGTCTATCTGGCTCCTCGAATTTTATTTCCATGTGATAACGATAAGTAGTGTTGTTGTGTTTCTTTTCAGTTTTGGTTTCAAAAGATTTTGATCCTGTTGTTTTTATATAGGGGACGATCATAAAGCGGTTTTTCTTCCCAACGAATTGATTAGTGCGAGTAGTCGGGGGTGATTGCGGTAAGTGAGTGCATTTGGCTTATTTTGGTATTGATTAAAATGTGTTTCAGTTGTTAAATTCGAGATTGGGTACGCTGTTTGTAGGTTGCAGAAGGTTAGGAAGTGCTTAAGCATCGAGAACAACTCAAGTGTGTAAACACAACTCTAAAAACAAAATTTGGTGAAAAGCCAAAAAATGTGATTGTCGACGCCACACGAACATGTGGCCACCCGTGTGGTAGGCTGTATGATCAAACATGGGCGTGTGATCGACGAGGCTGGCCATGTGCGAATTATGGGCCAGGCCAATTTGGGTCGTGTAGGCCACACGGACGCGTGGGCCCCACATAGGTTAACCACGAGCATGTGGGAATATTGGACCAGACTGTGTAAACCAAACAGCGAAGGCCATTTTGGGCCGTATGGGCCACATGTGCGTGTGGGCCTACCTGAGCTTGCAACATGGCCCGTGGGTCCATTTTCACTGTTTGATTGCTAAGGTTACACGAGTCGCCCAAGTCGACTGTGAACCTACTGTAGGGTTGATAAGTTCACCTAGACCCCTAATTGACTGAAATGATTGAAAGACTGTTATATGCCTATATGAGATAGATATGTATGTTTGTATGTTCAGCATGCTAAATACCCTATACTGATTATTACATGATGCCATGACATGTCTTTATGATGCATTGCATTGGGTGGGGTTATTTTGATCAAAGGAAGTGTACTGAAAGGCTTGGGCCTGATTTACTGGTAGCTCAGCTTGCAAAATTACTGTCTAGTGCCGCGTTCGGTACTTTTTGGAGTGTAGGGATGGGTGGGTTGATTATATCCCCACATGGAGTTTAGGGTTGACAGAGATTGAGTGTAGAGGCTGGCTGGGTAGAACATATATACTGTATAATCTGTTACTGTACTGATTATTGTTACTGTAATGGGCCAAGGCCCAAACACATGATTGCTTGTGTGTTGAGATGGGCTAAAGCCCAAACTGGTATTGTCTCTGACACTGAAAAGGGCTTAGGCCCAGACTGTGATTTCTTTCTGTCTGTTTGCTTTATATGAGATTACACACTGAGTTTTCGTAAACTCACCCTTCTGATTTGATTGTATAGGTAATCCCCAGACATAGGCGGATCGGTGCGACGGAGGACTCAGCAGTGGCCACACGACCTATTTAATTCGACTTAGTACTTAATTATAATTATAATTTTATTTTGGGGTTATTTTACTGTAATAATGGCCTCTTTGGATTTTTATTTATAATTTGGGATTTATATCGTTTTGGTTCATAACTGTTAGTGATAGGAATAATCGAGCTTTCAAAATGAATCAAACATTTTAGCAAAATATACACAAATATGCAAACTGTCTTAAAAGCTTCCGCATAGATTAAACGTTTTAAGAATTTTTGACTGGTTAATTAACACGACTTTAGAATTAATAAGAAATTCTTAAAAGTTTCTAAGTGAAATTGTTTTAAGCAAAGTTACGGTTTTCCAACAAAACCTACGGTTTTCAAACACACTACCATGTAACATCGCCAGATTCAGCCATAACGTCCAGACTGGGTTTGGGGTGTTACAATACATTTTTCGAATGACAAAGTTAGATGTTTAAAATTCATTGTTTCACAGTTCAAACCTCATTCTAATAGAGTTTCTATTGATTTTGTATAAAAAAACTATAAAAAGACAAAAATGCCTTCATAATAATATAATCTATTTTGTATATAGAAAGGTATTTTAATAAGTTTTCAATTGAATTAGTACTTGATTGACTCGAGACACTAACTTAGCCATAAACTTAAATATGAGTATAGATTATGTCAAATGCAATTAAGGATAATTATTTCATTTACTATGAAAAAAAGGTACCCACTAAAATTAAGGCAAATTTACCATTAAGTTTCAAAAGTATTTTTCAATTCAAAAACAATGGTAAATAGATGGCTTTTCAACACAAACTAACTTTTCAAACTAGTTTTTCAAGATAAACTAAAAAGCTAAATATCCTAACTTTACAATTTTCAATTGCCTATTTGGGTGTCAAATTACACTCACCCATATATTCAAATAATTAAATTTTACAAACAATTTATATTAATTACTTAAAAATTATTCAAAATTTATATTTCATATATCTTAATATTAACAATGAATTACTATAAATTATTTTATTTTTGTACTATGGTTTAAGTTGAATATTTGCTAATACAACAGGAACAACAACTACAACAACAAATATGCGTGAAAATAAAGATATTTTATATTTGAGTAAATTATTTTTTTATCTTTCAAAAATATTTATTTTTTATGTTAGAGTTTGTTAAAACAATTAAGCAGTTGTGGTTGTTAGTAAGCTGTTAGAAACTGTTAGTAATAAGTTAGTAGCAGTTATCTACTGAGAGTTGTATAAATACATATATTAAGCTTCTAATGAAAACAAGGATAGATTCACACAAAATTCAGTATTAAGTTTGATTTCCTTTGTTGTGATTAGTTCTTTGTTAGTATTCCATCATGGTATCAGTCGCTAGGTTCATGGGGTGATTACCCTTGGTCTCTAACGTCGCCTGCTCTCATTTTATCCACCAATGAAGTCAAATTTGCACCATCTACCACTGGTCTTCATCCGCCCTCAAAAGGTGTTGCTGACAGTGTTTTCTGCCACGTGGTCCAATCCTTTCCTCATCACAACATTGTGAAGCTGAAAGAAGAAATGTTCCTTCAATAGCAACATCAAATGAAATTGATCATTGAGCCGTATGACTTAACTGGTTTTACTCTTGGCACAGTCGCTGTTCCACCTCGATTTCTTCTTAATTCAGAAGGGAAGTTAGTTCCTAATCTTGATTTTACCTACTTTAAATAGCAAGATAAGCTACTTACTTCTTGGATTGTATCAATAATTAGTGGAGATCTACTCTCGTCTTTTATAGGTACATCGATAGAACACGAGGTCTGGAGTAAGGCCTCTTAATTGTTTGTTGTTGCCTCCGTGCTTAGATCTCCAGAATCAAACATGAGTTGCATACTTTAAAAAGGAAAATCTTACCATCACCGAATATCTGTCTAAGATTAAGCTTCTTTGTGATCTCCTTCTTGCTTCCGGCACCCACTGGCTGATAGTGAGCAAGTTAATGTGGTTATTGCCAGACTAACTATTGAATTTGACGCGGTTTTCATGATGGTCGTGTTTGCCCCGGAGCTAATGCGCCTTGATTAGTTGGTGGAAGTCCTTCTGGATTGTGAAAACGTCAAAAGAAACTTGCTCTTGACTGCCCGATTCAGGTCAAGATGGTGACCTCTGCCGATACGGATCATGCTTTTTCGATGGTGACGTCGTCTCTGAGGGGTGGCCACGCTGTCTCTGGTGGTCGGGGTTGGGTCAAAGAGGGCATGTTTAGGGTCAGATCTATGGTCCCATTGGTCACTTAGCCCAACAGTGTTACTACATGTAATAGTCCAGTTTCGACCCTAATCGAGAAAGTGGTTTCGGGACCACAAATCTAAGTCAAAAAATTTTAACATTATTACCTGTGTTTATACTATGTGAATTTATATCCATAAAATTTTCGTGTTTTAATTTTGTCCTTTAAGAGTCGATTTAATAAAAGGCTTAATCGCCTAAGATGAAAAAGTTGATAGTTAAATATGAAAGGGCCGAATTTTTGTTGACTTTATAGCATGAGGTATTTATGATGAAATTAGACCATTTAATTTATGCATGGGCACTTTTGGGCATCAGTTACTGGAAATGAATAATGATATGATAATTAAATAAACAAAAGCATAAATTAAGCCATTATCATCTTTGTTATCTGAATATATCAAAGAAAGAAAATGATCCACGGCTTTTTAGGTTTCAGCTACTATCAAGCTTAATTCAAGGTTCGTTTTTGCTCGGTTCTTAATAATTTTTACGTTTTTGAGATTATTGCCTTGAAATCTACAAAGCCCATGTTGTAATTTTGATTTGATGAATATTTTGAGTTTTCCATTGATGAGTTTATGAGTTTTACGATGTTAGTTGATGAATTATGGAAGTATGTTTTGAATTAATATATTTTGTATGGGAATTTTGTGATTTTGGTAATTAGGGCTAAATTGTAAAAATAAATTGAGGACTAAAATGTGAAATAATGAATTTATGGACTATTATGAGCATGAGTACATTCGGCTATGCATGATATGTGCAATTTTGCATGTTTTGTGTTTTGTGCAATTTGGACTAAATTGTGAAGTGTTAATGTCAGGGCAAATGGTAATTTGCTATTTATATGTTTTTGGATTAAATTTAATGGGACTATGTTTGAATGGGTTTAATTTGAATATCTTTAGATCAAGAACTAAAGAAATCAGATTTGGATCGGGGGAAACAAAAATAATCTAATAGTCGTTTATTTCCGTCCGTCGATATCTGAGGTAAGTTTATAAGCAAATAAACATTGTTAATTTTGAATCTATGTGAACTTTATATGCTGAATTGAATTTTATGAATATATATAAGTGTTGTTCGAATGTTTGTAAGCATTGGGAGCTATGTTTACGACATTGATTCGATCGAGTTACGATGTTCGAAAATCTCGTACGAACCTTAGGAATAAAAGGATACATGTAACACCCCGAACCCGAGACCGACACCGGGAGTCGGACACGAGATGTTAACAAACTTTAAAAAAAAATTTCCAGACACTGCCCAGTCTGAGTACTAGTCGCTTCAAAAATCATATCTTGAGTTTCACAACTCAAAAATCAGTTTTGTGATTTTTCCCTGAAACTAGACACATGTCCCCACCTATGGATTTTTTTCTAGAATTTTTGGTCGGGCCAATTAGTACAGTTTATTAGTCAAAGTCTCCCATGTTACAGGGGTCGACTACACTGACCTTTTCCATTACGACTGGGATATCTCTCTGCACAGAGCTTCAATACTGATGCCGTTTGTTCTATGGAAACTAGACTCGAGAGGAATCCATACATATATGGTATGACCCTAATTATCTCTGGTCAATTTATAGTGAATTTCCAAAGGCGGAACAGTGAATCCAGAAACTGTTCTGCCCTGTTCACAAGAACCCGAATATTCTTTCTGTACTTTCCTATAATTGTTTCGTTACTTCCATATGAAGTAGATTCATCAGGTTCGATTACATATTTATTCACTATTTAATTCCACTCCTTCGATTCTGTGATTTTTCCAATCCACCACTGCTGCTATCACTTCTGTTTCAAGTGACCTTACCTAATTTGGGTTTCATGGACCACTAGGGCCTTGTCATACATAAGCCCACATATGATCATACTTAGCCATTCTAGTGGCTGATCATTTGCTCAACACTTCCATTCCAACATAGTTACATCATGAAACCATCTATACATTCACAATACGAATGGTCTAATGCCATACTCCACTTCTACAAGCCATTTTCGCATGGCTGTACACTTATACATTTCATAAAGTACTCGAAGACAACAATGGGTAGTCCTATACATGCCATAACAAATTCAACCAAATAGTACCCAAAAGAGCCTTGATAGTGTGGGCGACTTCGACTTCAAGATCCCGAGTCCGATAGCTGGAGAACCAAAAATCTATAAAACAGAGGAGCAATGTAACGAGTAAGCAATTTATGCTTAGTAAGTTTGAGCAAGGAATTCCAGCATGCACAAGAATAGCACACATTTTGCTAAACGGAATATTTCATAATACGCAATTTACGATATAAAACTTGCTTCACAACATTAACAACCCTTATGTACATACACAATAAACTAACTGGCCGAAGCCGGTAGCTCGTTTATTAACTGAGCGAACATTTATTTGTAAGGGCTCGATTAAATTCAACACATACGTACATATCCCCATATTGGGATGTTTTTCGAGTATTCGCTGGAATTTTACAGCAGCTCATTCATTACCAATCACGTACCTTCGGGATTTAACCGAAGGATATAGCTCCTCGTTCAAATGCCTTCGGGACATAACCGGTTTTTATAACTCACACAATGCCTTCGGGACATAACCCGGATTTAACAACTCCACGAATACCTTCGGGACTTACCGGATTAATAACTC